>NC_090736.1:153441264-153453764 GCF_036898095.1 Palaemon carinicauda
AGGACATGCCTGAGGCCTTTGTCCTGCAGTGGACTGGAAACGACTGCATTTGTTGTTGTTGTTATTGTTGTTGTTGTTGTGTACCTGGATACACTTTATGATTGTGGTGGCCGATGTGGTAACGTCCCTGACTAGTGAACGCCAGACTGGTGTTCGAGTCCCGCTCAAACTCGTTAGTTTGTTTGGTCGCTGCAACCTCACCGTCCTTGTGAGCTAAGGATGGGGGGTTTGGGAGAGCCTATAAGTTTATCTGCTGAGTAATCAGCAGCCATTGCCTGGCCCTCCTTGGTCCTAACTTGGGTGGAAATGGGGCTTGGGCGCTCATCACATGATATATGGTCAGTCTCTACGGCATTGTCCTGCTTGCTAGTACAATGTCACTGTCCCTTGCCTCTGCCATTCACGAGTGGGCCTTTAAACCTTTAAAAGCCTTTAAATATTGACCTGAATACACATGTATTTTGGAAATAGGTGAAGTGTTTTAAGTGGATTAAAATGAAGTGTGAACGGGGAATGAAGAGAAGCGTGGATGGAAGTACAGGTGAAGTGTGAATTGAAGTGTAAAATCAGGGGAAAACTAGACATGTGGAAGAGTAGTTACATGTTTTTGACGTTGTTAATAGTTTATATAGGACATATCTGTTTTGACGCTGCTACTGTTTTTAGAATGATATATTGTTAATTTATTCTCATCATTTATTTATTTCCTTATTTCCTTTCCTCACTGGGCTATTTTCCCTGTTGAAGCCCTTGGACTTATAGCATCTTGCTTTTCCGACTAGGGTTGTAGCTTGGCTAATAATAATAATAATAATAATAATAATAATAATTGGCTAATAATAATAATAATAAAAATAATAATAATAATAATAATAATAATTGGCTAGTAATAATAATAATAATAATAATAATAATAATAATAATAATAATAATAATAATAATTGGCTAATAATAATAATAATAAAAATAATAATAATAATAATAATAATAATTGGCTAGTAATAATAATAATAATAATAATAATAATAAAAATTGGATAGTAATAATAATAATAATAATAATAATAATAATAATAATAATAATAATAATAATGTGAAACGTTAAAGTAAAGAACAGCTGTTATAATGCAATTTCATTTCACAGGTAAAAAGTTATTCGTCTCAAGAGATAAGAAAAGAAAGAAAAAAAACATGATAAAGAATAGGACTGAAACAAGAATGTAAAGAATATAATAAGATAAATGTGAAGACTGTTTGATTACAAATGTAATTTGAGCCGATGTTTAGAGAGCAAATACTAAAATGATGGCCAAGAGTGTGTATACACATACGCATTCACACATAAGAGAGAGAGAGAGAGAGAGAGAGGAGAGAGAGAGAGAGAGGAGAGAGAGAGAGAGAGGAGAGAGAGAGAGAAATTTAGTATCTATGAATAATATAAGATTAAACAAATCAAAATTAAAAGGCCAAGATAAAGAGAGAGGAGAGGAGAGAGAGAGAGAGAGAGAGAGAGAGAGAGAGAGGAGAGAGAGAGAGAGAGAGAGAGAAATTAGCTTTCAGGAAAAATATAAGATTAAACAAATCAAAATTAAAAAGCCAACATAAAGAGAGAGAGAGAGAGAGGAAGAGAGAGAGAGAGAGAGAGAGAGAGAGAGAGAGAGAAATGGGCTTTCAAGACAAATCTAAGATTAAACAAATCAAAATGAAAAGGCCAAGACAGAGGAGAGAGAGAGAGGAGGAGAGAGAGAGAGAGAGAGAGAGAGAGAGAGAGAGAGAGAGAAATTTAGTATCTATGAAATTATAAGATTAAACAAATCAAAATTAAAAAGCCAACATAAAGAGAGAGAGAGGAGAGAGAGAGAGAGAGATGAGAGAGAGAGAGAGAGGAGAGAGAGAGAGAGAGAGAGAAATGGGCTTTCAAGACAAATCTAAGATTAAACAAATCAAAATTTAAAGGCCAAGACAGGAGAGAGAGAGAGAGAGAGAGAGAGAGAGAGAGAGAGAGAGAGGAGAGAGAGAGAGAGAGAGAGAGATTTAGTATCTATGAAATTATAAGATTAAACAAATCAAAATTAAAAAGCCAACATAAAGAGAGAGAGAGAGAGGAGAGAGAGAGAGAGAGAGAGAGAGAGAGAGAGAGAGAGAGAGAGAGAGAGATTTAGTATCAATGAAAATTATAAGATTAAACAAATCAAAATGAAAAGGCCAATAGAGAGAGAGAGAGAGAGAGAGAGAGAGAGAGAGAGAGAGAGAGAGAGAGAGAGAGAGAGAGAGAGTTTAGTATCAATGAAATTATAAAGATTAAACAAATCAAAATGAAAAGGCCCAATAGAGAGAGAGAGAGAGAGAGAGAGAGAGGAGAGAGAGAGAGAGAGAGAGAGAGAGAGGAGAGGAGTAGAGTAGTAGAGTAGTAGTAGTAGTATCTATGATAAATATGAGATTAAAAAAATCAAAATCAAAAAGCCCTAACAAGAAAAAAATAACCATAAAAAAAATATATTGGAAAACTGAATTTGAAAAAAACTGCCAACCATGAATATTCTATTATTCCATCACGACAGTAAAAAAAAAAATAAATAAATAAATGGAATTGTAACTATGAAATAGGTCAGAGACATGTGGGAGGGGAAAGGAAGATGACATTATCACATTCACTTATAGCTGGGAGATGAGAAGAAGAAGAAGAAGAAGAAGAAGAAGAAGAAGAAGAAGAAGAAGAAGAAGAAGAAGAAGAAGAGATATCTAAAGGTTGGTAATTTACTTAAAACAAAAATGAAAATTTTATATATATATATATATATATATATATATATATATATATATATATATATATAGTATATATACATATATATATATTGAAGACAGACTTTTTTAAAGGTTTGGTGCTATCCTCATTAACATATGCAATTCTTTTCAAATTGAAATTTAAAAGAGAGAGAGAGAGAGAGGAGAGAGAGGAGAGAGAGAGAGAGAGAGAGAGAGAGAGAGAGAGAGAGAGATTTAACATGCAAATACCCCTTTAAAGACCGAAGCTATGTTGAAATTAATGATGTTTTCAGTACACTGAAAAATTAGCATAACCTTCAGAGAAAGAGAGAGGAGAGAAGACAGATCTAACAACCTCACATGGCCAGATAATAATTAATCAATCCCCCATTACGTCTTCTAGAAATCCCCCAAATCCCTCCCTATCCCCCATAGTACTCGTTAACCCCCAATCCCATATCCCTCAGCTCTTCTCCAGCCTCCAACAAAACAAGAACTACTCCTACACATGGTATTGATCTGGTCGGCCAGCTGATCGTTGTTATGGCAACGATAACGCGCACCATTGATTGGTGGATTCCCCCCCAGAGGTACTGTGATTGGCGACTCAAGGACGGGGGCGGGGCTTCGCTCAGCTGGGCTGATGGGAATACATATGGGCAGGAGGCTCGTCCACCAACGGGGTTTAGTCGTACTCGCAATACGAAGGGTATAATGTCACATTATAAACTCATCTATTTTTTCAATTAGATAAGATAGCATATTCGTAGGTTGGTGTTTTTCATTAAACAAGACGTGTACTGGAAGGTGGGCAAACAGAAACACAATGTAGACTAACAGGTTTCAAAGCAAAGTCAGAATTATCCACAAATACAAAAAATAAAGACATCTATGCTACAGTACCTCTCAGTATGAAAATACTCATTACATGAAAAGCCATACGTACACGTCATATTACATAGGATTATTGGGTCTGTAAATAAATAAATAAATAAATAAATAAATAAATAAATATATATATATATATATATATATGTTGTGTGTGTGTGTGTGTGTGTGAGAGAGAGAGAGAGAGAGAGAGAGAGAGAGAGAGAGAGAGAGAGAGAGAGAGAGAGAGAGAGAATCTACTGACATTGTGAAAATTAGAATATGTACGGTATATGCATACAAACATGAGTGGGTGTATGTATGTATGTATGTATGTATGTATACAAATATATAACCTATATACGTACATATAATATATATGCATATTGATCTATATATATATATATATATATATATATATAATATATATATATATATATATATATATATATATATATATATATATATTTAAATATACAGACAAAAGCACTAATACTGAAACATAAATACATACGCAATTCATATACATATACACACAAAGGCTTTTATGACTTGCATGTACTGTGCATACAAACGTCTATGTAAACAATTTACCTAAACGTTTTAAGTTTCATAATGCCCAAATATCAGTCTTTCTACAACATTGTTTACTCTCTCTCTCTCTCTCTCTCTCTCTCTCTCTCTCTCTCTCTCTCTCTCTCTCTCTCTCTCTCTCTCTCTCTCTCTCCTTTGGCCACAGTATTGTATTTCCTTTCACACAAAGCATCAAACTTACAGTGTTTGTAATATAATAGAATCTGAATTCGAAAGCTAATACAGATTCTGAAATCAAGAGCTATTAGTTTATGAAATCAAAAGCTATTACGGTTTATAGCATCAAACACTGCTATGATTTACGAAATCAAAAGCTATTAGAGTTTATGATATCAAACACTATTATGGTTTCTAAAATCAAAAGCTATAGCAGTTTCTGAGAATAAAAGCTAATACAGTGCTAAAATCAAAAGCTATTTCGGTTTCTGAATTAAAAAGCTACTAGTTTCTGAAATCAGAAGCTATTAAGGTTTCTGAATATAAATGCTATTGTGGTTTCTGAAATAAGAAGCTATTACATTTTAAAAAACATTATTATGGTTTCTAAAATCAAAAGCTATTGCAGTTTTTGAAATTAAAAGCTAATACAGTTCTAAAACAAAAACAAAAACTATTGAGGTATCTGAAATCAAAGGCTATTACGGTTTCTGAAATCGGAAGCTATTGCAGTTTCTGAAATCAGAAGCTATTACAGTTTCTGAAATCAAAAGCCATTAGATGCTACTACGGTTTCTGAAATAGAAAGAAATATTACGATTTTTTAAATCAAAAGCTGATACAGTTTCAGAAATCTAAAGTTAATATAGTGTCTGAAATCAATAACTATTAGGAGTTTCTAAAATTAAAGAATATTACGTTTTCTAAAATCAAAAATCTATTACGGTTCCTTAAATCTAAAACTATTATAGTTTCTGAAATTAAAGGCTATTACAGTTTCTGAAATCAAAACTTATTATGGTTTATGAAATGAAAGTTCATTATGGTTTCTGAAATGAAAATCTATCAAGGTTTCTGAAATCAAAAGCTATTATGGATTTTGAAATCAAAGGTTATTATGGTATCTGAATTCAAAAGCTATTACGGTTTCTGAATTCAAAAGCTATCACAGTTTCTGAATTCAAAAGCTATTACGATTTCTGAAATCAAAAGCTATTACGGTTTCTGAATTCAAAAGCTATTACGGTTTCTGAATTCAAAAGCTATTACGGTTTCTGAAATCAAAAGCTATTATGGTTTCTGAAATCAAAAGCTATTGTGGTTTGTGAAATCAAAAGCTATTACGGTTTCTGAATTCAAAAGCTTTCACACTTTCTGAAATCAAAAGCTATTGTGTATCTGAATTCGAAAGCTATTACAGTTTCTGAATTCAAAAGCTATTATGGTTTCTGAAATCAAAAGCTATTACGGTTTTCTGAAATAAAAAGCTATTGTGGTTTCTGAAATCAAAAGCTATTACAGTTTCTGAATTCAAAAGCTATCACACTTTCTGAAATCAAAAGCTATTATGTATCTGAATTCAAAAGCTATTACGGTTTCTGAAATCAAAAGCTATCATGTATCTGAATTCAAAAGCTATCAGTTTCTGAATTCAAAAGCTATTACGATTTCTGAAATCAAAAGCTATTACAGTTTCTAAATTCATAAGCTATTACGGTTTCTGAAATCGAAAGCTATCACAGTTTCAGAATTCAAAAGCTATTACGGTTTCTGAAATCAAAAGCTATTACGGTTTCTGAAATCAAAAGCTATTATGGTTTCTGAAATCAAAAGCTATTGTGGTTTGTGAAATCAAAAGCTATTACGGTTTCTGAATTCAAAAGCTATCACACTTTCTGAAATCAAAAGCTATTGTGTATCTGAATTCGAAAGCTATTACAGTTTCTGAATTCAAAAGCTATTATGGTTTCTGAAATCAAAAGCTATTACGGTTTCTGAAATAAAAAGCTATTGTGGTTTCTGAAATCAAAAGCTATTACAGTTTCTGAAATCAAAACTATCACAGTTTCAGAATTCGAAAGCTATTACGGTTTCTGAAATCAAAAGCTATCACACTTTCTGAAATCAAAAGCTATTATGTATCTGAATTCAAAAGCTATTACGGTTTCTGAAATCAAAAGCTATTACGGTTTCTGAATTCAAAAGCTATTACGGTTTCTGAATTCAAAAGCTATCACAGTTTCTGAATTCAAAAGCTATTACGGTTTCTGAATTCAAAAGCTACTACGGTTTCTGAAATCAAAAGCTATTACGGTTTCTGAAATCAAAAGCTATCACAGTTTCAGAATTCAAAAGCTATTACGGTTTCTGAAATCAAAAGCTATTACGTTTTCTGAAACTATTTAGCAACTATGACATAAAAGTCTTGAAACTGACTTCTCGCAAAGACACCTTGCCCTCTCTTCTAGTTATCTAACTTATTCGTGCTTAAGAATTCTAAAATTCATAAACAGATAAATAAATAAATTAGTTTATTTTGAAAAAGAACTATATTCCTTAAAAACCAAACTTCTACCAAGGATCTAATTCTGACAAATTGACATACTATATACTATATATATATATATATATATATATATATATATATATATATATATATATATAGTATGCTCATTTTAAAGACACTGGAGAGGAGGATTGATGAAAAGCTGAGAGATGAACAAGCAGGATTTAGAAAAGGTAGACGTTTTATTTCAAGACTTGTTGTAGAACACAGAAATCCACTTTCGATGTCATTTGTGGTCTATGAAAAAGCCTTTGATAGTGTGCACAGGCCAATTCCTCTTAAATATGTAAATCTAAATAAGTCTCTTCATGAGCATAGCAAGTGCAAAGTTAATGTTAATTGAGTCCTATCAAACGAATTTCCAGTGAGCAGTGAAGTACTACAAGGGAATGTGTTGTCACCTATGTTGTTTATTTTGTAATGCATAGAACAGTTGGGGATGGCGGAGATGGATTGAACTGGATTGGTAACAGGAAATAAGCTGACAAAGAGTACGCTGCTGACGCTGTCCTTATTAGCAGAACACCACATGACTTGCAAAGCTTGCTTATCAGAATGCAAGAAATATCACATGAGGTTGGGCTCAAGATAAATAGAAGATAGACAGAGATGATGAGAATAGAATATGCAATGGATGATGAAATACCATAGGAAGGAGAAAGGATTAGTTTTGTGGAATCATTTAAATATTTAGTAACTATGATCTCTAATACAGGATCTTTAAAATTCGAGTTTAATGAACGACTTAAAAAAGCAACTCAGACAATGGCTAGGATAAGTAAAATTTGGAAATTAAAAAATCCGAAATTACACATAAAAATCAGGCTATATGTCAGTTTAGTGATATCGGTGTTACTGTATGGACATGAGTTGTGGTATGACAATGAAACAATCTCCATCAGATTTCATAGGTTTGAGAAGAATTTTGGGAGTTAAATGGCAGGACAGAATTAGAAATGAAACAATAAGAGATTACTCCAGTGCCATACGTGGATGAGATCATGGATAGGGGTAGATGGAGATGGTTTGGGCATGCTCTTCGCATTCCCCAAGAGATTAGTTCACCAAACTTTCGACTGGGCTCCAAAAGGCCCTAGAAGAGTTGGAAGGCCCAGGCCTACATAGCTGAGGATTATGAAGCGTGAATTAGGAGATGATGAATGTAGAAGTATTGAATTGAAAGCTCAAGATAAAGAAAACTGGCAAAATCTAACCGAGGCCCTTTGCGTCAATAGGCGTGGAATATGATGATGATGATGACTTAGGCTTATATGATAAAAAAAACTACATGCTACCTCCAATAATATATATATATATATATATATATATATATATATATATAATATATATATATATATATATATATAATATATATATATATATATATATATATATACACAAACACAAAACACCAACAAATGTAGCTGCTTCTAGTCCACTGCAGAACAATGGCCTCAGACGTAGCCTTATTCGTATATGGGGTTTGGCCAGTTTTCTTTACTACGCATGTCAACTGCAGATTGGTCAATGGTGAAAGATTTTCGTCTGATCGCTTTGCTGATAAAGGCAATATGCAAACTCTCACAACGTCAAGGTATCACCAATCAAAAAGGGATATATATATATATATATATATATATATAATATATATATATATATATATATATATATATACCTTTCTGAGTGTTGATACCTTAACGAGGTGAAAGCGTTTGCGTATTGCCATGATCAGCAAAGCTGTACTAGGCATGGTCACCCATACTAGGTTGGTTTGCTGGAAGCGATCAGACAAAAATCTCCCACCATCACCAATCCGCACTGGCTACCTTGGTGATAAAAATTGGCCAAACCCCGGACATGAACTGATACCTCTGAGGCCTTTCTCCTACGATGAACTAGAAACGGGTGAATTCACTGTTGTTGTTGTTGCTGTTTTTGTGTGTGTGTATATATATACTGTATATATATATATATATATATATATATATATATATATATATATATATATATATATATATATGTGTGTGTGTGTGTGTGTGTGTGTGTGTATATTTATATTTATATATATGTATATATATTATTAGTATTATTAGTAATTGCTAAGCTACAACCCTAGTTGGAAAAACAGGATGCTATAAGCCCAGGGGCTCAAACATGGAAAACAGCCAAGTGTGAAAAGGAAGCAAGGAAAAATAAAATATTTTAAGAAGAGTAACAACATTGAAATAAATATCTCCTATATAAACTATAAAAACCTTAATAAAAACAAG
Source organism: Palaemon carinicauda (assembly GCF_036898095.1). Taxonomy (NCBI): domain Eukaryota; kingdom Metazoa; phylum Arthropoda; class Malacostraca; order Decapoda; family Palaemonidae; genus Palaemon; species Palaemon carinicauda. Next base: position 153,450,264 of record NC_090736.1, read on the forward strand.
AGAAATAAGACAGAATACTGCCGGAACATCCCTCCAAACACCTTGAAATCGAAGCGCGCATTGAAATAAATATCTCCTATATAAACTATAAAAACCTTAATAAAACGAGAGAAATAAAATAGAATACTGTCCGGAATATCCCTCCAAACACCTCGAAATCGAAGCGCCCATTGAAATAAATATCTCCTATATAAACTATAAAAACCTTAATAAAACAAGAGAAATAAGATAGAATACTGTCCGGAACATCCCTCCAAACACCTTGAAATCGAAGCGCGCATTGAAATAAATATCTCCTATATAAACTATAAAAAACCTTAAAAAAACGAGAGAAATAAGATAGAATGCTGTCCGGAACATCCCTCCAAACACCTCGAAATCGAAGAGCGCTGTGGCGAATTGGACGATCAAATTAAAGATCTTTTTCGCGCGCACACATCCTGGTGTAGCCAAAGCCATCCGTACGTTATCTTTAAGCCCAAGGATGGCGAGTAGACTCACCGGGTGTGAGCACAGTGCATACTAGGTCAATAATGGTCGTGTGCAACTAGAGCGAGTGTGTGTACCCTCAGGAATATGACAATTTTTGTACCGTGTGCAAAATGACCAAACAAGAGTAATAATACTCAACTGGATCTAGTGTATGCAAACGTGATTGAACATGACACACACACACACACACACACACACACACACATATATATATATATATATATATATACTATATATATATATATATATATATATATATATATTTATATAGTAGGCAGTAGGTTGTACAAAGCACCAACCGACCTATGAGATACTACCGCTAGTTATGGGGTCCTTTGACTGGCAAGACAGTGCTACATTGGATCCTCTCTCTGGTTACGGTTCATTTTCCCTTTGCCTACACATACACCGAATAGTCTGGCCTATTCTTCACAGATTCTCCTCTGTCCTCATACACCTGACAACACTGAGATTACTAAACAATTCTTCTTCCCCCAAGGGGTTAACTACTGCACTGCAATTGTTCAGAGGCTAATTTCCTCTTGGTAAGGGTAGAAGAGACTCTTTAGCTATGGTAAGCAGCTCCTCTAGGAGAGGGACACTCCAAAATCAAACCATTGTTCTCTATTCTTGAGTAGTGCCATAGCTTCTGTACCCTGGCCTTCCACGGTCTAGAGTTAGAGTTCTCTTGCTTGAGGGTATACTCGGGCATACTATTCTATATATATATATGTATGTATGTATATATATGTATATATATACATATATATAACACGAAAAAAGAGAAATCAACATGGCCAGGACATATAATGAGAATGACAGGTAGTATATGGACGAAAAGAATAACAGAATGGGTCCCTAAAGATTGCAAATTAAGCAGGGGAAGAAAGAGAAGACGATGGATTGACGAGCTAAGAAAAATCGCTAGTATAGACTGGCATGGAAAGACCGTAAACAGACACGAGTGTTTGAGGCCTTTGTCCTGAAATGGACTTGTTACGACTGATATATATATATATATATATATATATATATATATATATATATATATATATATGTATATATATACAGTATATATATATATATATATATATATATATACATGTGTGTATATATATATACAGTATATACATATATATATATATGTATATATATATATATATATATATATATAGTATATATATATATATATATATATATATATATATATATATATATATATATATATACATATATATATATATATATATATATATATATACAGTATATATATATATATATATGTATATATATACAGTATATATATATATATATATATATATATATATATATATATATTATATATATATATATATATATATATATATATATATATATATTAAATGTAACGCTCTAATTCTTTTCTGTTCAGTGGGTTGACTCAAGTCTCGTTTTATCGTTTATAGCCTATATGACTAATCTGTACTAACAATATAACTGATAATATATTTCATATTATTTTTATTTCTTTCTCATTTATATCTTATTCGTTGCTTTATTTCCTTTCCGCAATGGGCGGCTTTCCCTATTAGAGTCAATGAACTTATAGCATAGGCCTATCCTGCTTTTCCAATTAGGGTTGTAGCTTGACTAGCAATAATAATAATAATAATAATACATATATATCACATACAAACTAAATACATACATAAATCACACATCCCATCGTTGGTTTTACATTCAAAACTTATCCTGTAATATGAAGCTCTTTTCATCCCTCTCTCTCTCTCTCTCTCTCTCTCTCTCTCTCTCTCTCTCTCTCTCTCTCTCTCTCTCTCTCTATATATATATATATATATATATATATATATATATATATATATATATATATATATATATATATATAAACAGATCTACACGCTCATCCACCACGAAATTATATTTTCATGCTTACACACAAAATTACATAACAAACAATGAATGTGCTTTTTCAATTAGTTTATCTAGTCGAATAAAAAACCTAATTGTATTTTTTTTTCTTTTGCCATCCTTAACAACTGAAATCAAACCGTAGACCTAAATTTAATCAGACTACTAGTCCTACTGTATAGCCTAGACTACAGATAAGCTACACTAATACATGTGTCATTTTCTATTAACGTTTACGTGGGACAAAGAATTATTTGAAATAGTTTTTCCCAAACAAATTATAAGAGTTTTAACATTGCAAACAAGAAACTTAAATCGCAAAGTTTTTATTCTTCCATTAAAAAATTAAAATTTAAATGCGTTGTCAGATTCTATTTTAAAACTTACAAATTCACGAGTTGTCAAAAAAAGCAACCTGACCTACTCTCAGATATCAGCACTTGGGCCTAAGACAGGCCGATTTAGTCTGCCGTTCACGTAAGGGGGACAGCGCTATGCCTACCCTAGATTAACGGGGGGGGGGGGGGGGGGGGGGGGGGGGAAGAGGAAGGAGGAGGTTGATGGAGGAAAAAAGCCTAAACAAGCCTCACTTGGTAAGGAAAGTAGGTCGCTACAAAAACTTCTTCCACGTTTCCCTTCTTTTAAGATTCTCTCGATGTACCCGAGCGAAAACAGAGTGGGCGCTCCGGTTCCAACAACGTTTTCCATTAAATATGAATATTTTATGAGATTCAGGAACCTCCTAACCTACAAATATCACAAACAGATGAACTTAACGATTTGGGTAAAGGTTCGAGACTAGTTTTCTATAATATATAAATTGCATTAACATTTTAGAGGTTGTTTTTTTAAAGGTCGCTCATGAATGGCCTTATTGCCTTATTTTTTGTTTGGGTTCCCCCAGGTCCCTCAGTGTGAGGCAAGGGACAGGACAGTGCCCTAGAGACCGAACATATATGATCAGCGCCTAAATCCCCTCTCTACCAAGCTAGGACCAGGGAGGGCAAGGAAATAGCTGGTAATGACTCAGCAAGTAGATCTATAGGCTCCCCCCCAAACCCAAAATCTCTAGCTCACAAGGATGGTGAGGTTGCAGACACT
>NC_090736.1:153458764-153463764 GCF_036898095.1 Palaemon carinicauda
AACCATTGTTCTCTAATCTTGGGTAGTGCCATAGCCTCTGTACCATGGTTTCCCACTGTCTTGGGTTAAAGTTCTCTCGGACACACTATTCTATCTAATTTTTCTTCCTCTTATTTTGTTGAAGTTTTCATATTTTAAATAGGAAATATTTATTTTAATGGTGTTACTGTTCTTAAAATATTTCATTTTTCCTTGTTTCCTGTCCTCACTGGGCTATTTTCCCTTTTGGGGCCCCCGGGATTATAGCATCCTGTTTTTCCAACTAGGGTTGTAGCTTAGCAATTATTAATAATAATAATAATAATAATAATAATAATAATAATAATAATAATAATAATAATATGCCAATGCATTCAACTCGTACTCCTCCTTTGGACTGTTTACAAATTACATTAAAAAAAGCTATTTGCGTACCTGTTCAAACCTTCCCCTTAACCTTCTCGCGACCCTTCCCCTGACAGTTAATTAGACTATTGTGAGAGAGAGAGAGAGAGAGAGAGAGAGAGAGAGAGAGAGAGAGAGAGAGAGAGAGAGAGAGCGCAACACGGATAAGTAAGAAAACTAGAGTAGAGGATATTCTAAAATCATGTAAGAAGAGGATATATAATGAGAATAACGGATGATAGAATAACATGATGGGTCCCTAGAGAATGCAAAAGAACCAGAGAAAAGAATAGAAAACGATGGATTGACGAGCTGAGAAAATTTGCAGGTATAGATTAGCATAGAAAGACCATAGACAGACGGGAGAGGAAGGCCATGTCTGAGGCTTTTGTCCTGCAGTGGACTACGAATGTGTTCACAGACATGTGAATATTTCATGCGGTATTTTCATTATAAACATCACATGTCCATATTTACACACATACACAAACACATATATGTACAGAATACACACACACACACACACACACACACACACACATATATATATATATATATATATATATATATATACAGTATATATATATATATATATATATATATATATATATATATATATATATATATATATATATATATAATGTGTGTGCTTTTCAATAAAGTAATTTCCCCTAACATGGATGGCTCCAAATGGAAAACATTAAATCGGTTACTGTCCTACTTATACCTAACTGCTGGATCGTTAATAAAACCCATTTCAGGAATCTTCCAAAACATTGACTGCTTCCAAAACACACGTAAAACACGCATATCAGCTAATCGTCAAACTTACGCATAAAATGCACAAGTACTTGTACCTAATACGCCCTGAAGGTATTAAGGGAACTTTTTTTACTTATTTACATAGACAGTCAGTTCCTATTAAGGAAAAATACTTATTGGGTACATACATGTATGCTAATTTTTCGTACAGTTGACAAACGTAAATTGTAAGGATAAGTGACTTAGCAGTATTTAAGTAAAGAAAAATTAAATCAAACGAATTTATTTACGTTTTTTTTATATATATTAATTAGACCTCCAGTTACCATGATAATTTTACATACAGTTTATTTACATAGAGTGGTTTCTAAATGACCCTTCTATTTATGAACTGATTTAATTCATGAATATAAAAATAGAGAGAGAGAGAGAGAGAGAGAGAGAGAGAGAGAGAGAGAGAGAGAGAGAGAGAGAGAGAGAGAGAGAGAGAGAGAGAGAGAGAGAGAGAGAGGCTCGTCATTTGCACCACTTACAGTACTCTGCATATCAATAACAAATATCTTAGAACTTTTGAGGGAAACTGTAATTTTCTACGATTTATGATTTAAAATATTTCCAGGCAAAAAAACCTTTTTTCATCACTTCCTAAGAACCATAATCACGTCTAGGTAATGACAGGTTAAAAATTACAAACATCAAAGCATAAATTCTCTTCTTGCTTTGCACTTTTGCGCAGCCTTCCCCCTTCCTTACCCAGGAGCATGTTTTCCTTGTCCCTCCGTCCCCCTCCCCCCTCCACCACCATATACACAAACCCAGCTGATCGCTCTCTCAAACAAAGAGCGAGACTGGTTTCAGATGGAGACGCACCAATTGACAACGACGTTAATATCGACGAAAATGTAATTGACGACAGTACTGTCAACCCCGAAGGTTGGCAGTTCCAGATACTTCACATACACATCTACGCTGTGAAGGTTATTAAAACTTGGATTATGCATGAAGGCAAGAAGAACTAAGTCGAAATACAGACTGGTGTCTTTTTCTACTCACTTCTCATCTCCCTCGGGAATTGGGCTCACACACACCACCTTTTCTTTTTCCCAACTGTCTCCAATCTTTACCCATTTGTCCCCAGGGTCCCTCCAGTCTTTGGAGAAGATAGGCATGATATACTACGCGCACAGAGTAAACACACATAAAGTGCGTATACACCAACGTCTTCACTGTTCAAACACTACTGATTGAGGCAGATTATTATCCCTGGTATCCACCTGTGTTGCTGCTGTGCTGATCGCAGTTGCGTCTGGCAACTGGGAAGCAGGGTTGCCAGATTATTTCGACTGAATTATCGTACATGAGCCTTAAAATTGTCGTTTTTCAACCAAAATTATCGTACACAGTTTCAAAATAATAATTAGGGAGTTACATGATCGACTTATTTCAAAATATTTTAGTATAATTGTTTAATTAAACACATATGTATATACCTAAGGTATGTATCGTACATCGTACTGGACCCAAAATAATCGTACACGTACTATAATTATCGTACGAATGGCAACACTGCTGGGAAGTGCCATCGTATATAGAGAGTCTCATTTTGGATAGATAACTGCCTTAACCAAATTAATAACGCATCAATATTTAAGTTACTTTAATAGTTTTATATTCTTAACATGGTTGTGCTTTTGAAAGATTACACAATTAAGGATCACAATTTAGTCGTAATCTGACTGAGACACTCTACTAAAATGAAGGGAGGCGGAGCATGTGGGAAAAGAAATTAGGCCACGCCACAGAATTAGAGTACACCAAAACAGTTTGTATACATCCCAGGGTTGCCATTCGTACGATAATTATCGTACATGTACGATTATTTTAGGTCCAGTACGATGTACGATACATACCTTAGGTATATACATATGTGTTTAATTAAACAATTATACTAAAATATTTTGAAATAAGTCGATCATGTAACTCCCTAATTATTATTTTGAAACTGTGTACGATAATTTTGGTTGAAAAACGACAATTTTAAGGCTCATGTACGATAATCCAGTCGAAATTATCTGGCAACCCTGATACATCCAGAAAAACTTGCATTCTTTCACTTGATATAATAATAATCAACAAAACCCTATATTGTACTATTTTAGATATGCAAATATAATATCAATATTCATAAAGCAAATGTATCACAAGGAAAATAATGGCGTTTTCTTTGAAGAGTTAAGTATTTATAAAGAGCGCAATACATATCTTCCAAATTAGTAGACATAGTTATTTAGTCTCCTTTATCATTATACCTTCTTAAATACAATGCATGTATGTGTTCGCCACTAAATACATAAAAAGGTATATATATATATATATATATATATATATATATATATATATATATATATATATATATATATATATATATATATATATATATATATATATATATATATATATATATACAGTATATATATATATATATATATATATATATATATATATATATATATATATATATATATATATATATATATATATATATATATATATATATATATATATATATATATATATATATATATATATATATATATATATATATATATATATTGTGTGTGTGTGTGTATGTGAGATTTATTTTAAAGTTTTTACTGGTCTGAAGATATTTTAGATTTATTATTCGTTACTTCTCATACAGAATAGTGTATTCATATCCTTATTTCCTGTCCTCAATGGGCTATTTTTTCCATGCTGAAACCCTTGGACTTATGGCATCCTATTTTTCCAACTAGGCTTATAGCTTAGCTAATAATAATAATAATAATAATAATAATAATAATAATAATAATAATAATAATAATAATAATAATAATAATAATAATAATAATAATAATAATAATAATAATAATGTGTGTGTTTAAGGAAAGGAAGTAAGAATATTGCATGTGAATAAAAGGAAAGAACTTACGTCATTTAAGGGATAAGAATGAGATTAGACAGAGAATTTAAAGATGCAGATGAAAGCTTCAGAAAGAAAAGGTTTGATTATCAAGGAGTTTGAGCGTGTAACACAGAGATGAATAGTGCATTAGTAGTAAATGTTAGAGATTTTAAAAATAAGATAAAACTCCCATATATAGAAGGTATTAAAGATATAACAAATAATGTCAAAACCGAGAACCCCTTTGTTTTTTCATATCCCAAGACCATAGGAAGCGCCCTTAATGTTTATCAAAATAAGAGATATAGAATCCGGCGTTTATAAAGTACTATGTAGGGATTGTGAAAAAGTCTACGTTTGGGCAAACGGGCTGTTTGCTATCTCAAATAGGAAGCGCTCTTAATGTTTATCAAAATACGAGATATAAAATCCGGCTTTTATAAAGTACCATGTGGGGGATTGTGAAAAAGTCTACGTTTGGGCAAACGGGCCGTTCGCTATCTCAAATAGGAAGCGCTCTTAATGTTTATCAAAATAAGAGATATAAAATCCGGCGTTTATAAAGTACCATGTGGGGGATTGTGAAAAAGTCTACGTTTGGGCAAACGGGCCGTTTGCTATCTCAAATAGGAAGCGCTCTTAATGTTTATCAAAATACGAGATATAAAATCCGGCTTTTATAAAGTACCATGTGGGGGATTGTGAAAAAGTCTACTTTTGGGCAAACGGGCCTTTCGCTATCACAAATAGGAAGCGCTCTTAATGTTTATCAAAATAAGAGATATAGAATCCGGCGTTTATAAAGTACCATGTGGGCGATTGTGAAAAAGTCTATGTTTGTGCAAACGGGCCGTTTGCTATCTCAAATAGGAAGCGCTCTTAATGTTTATCAAAATACGAGATATAAAAT
>NC_090736.1:153471264-153608764 GCF_036898095.1 Palaemon carinicauda
TAGGTGGGTTTTTTAAGTTTCCTTCTCCCGTCGTACTCGTAGGTAAGGAAACTGTTGTGAAAGGGGGGGGGGTCCGGGGGGGCAAAGCCCCCCTGGGTAAGGATACGTCTTTTAGCATAGGTTAGGTGGGTTTTTTAAGTTAGCTTCTCCCGCCAAAATCGTTTTTAGAACGATGGCCACAGTTCAGAATATTCCCGTTTTCTACGGGATTTGGCCGTCACCCTACAAAGGCTCCGCACAATATTCCTATTGAAGAAAATAAGCAATGGTGATTTATTTATTGGTACTTTGAACTGTGTGGGAATATATTGGAAGTAAGTATGGTAATAAATAGCGGAAATGAACTTAAAGGGATATAAAACCAAATTAGGATATTACTAGTCACTACTCATCACAAAGTGATTGGTAGTACACCTGCGATGGACATTGGCGATTTCCAGCGCGGCTGATGTGAGTTGTCAATACCGAATGTTATTGGGCCTCGATCTCAGCTACAGTTCTAATGGTTTTTGCTTCGCTGCACTCACAAGCGGTACATGTTGAGCTGCGCTCGCAAGGCCCATCGGTCATTATTTCAGGGATATTCTTTAAAACTTACAATGATTTTTTGCTCCGCCGTGGCTCGCTGCGCTTGCAGAAATACATTACATTACTGCTCCTATGTTGTGGGAAGCGGTACATGTTGAGTTGTGGGAGAGTATTTCGGGGATATCATTTTACTTAAATATGAGCAACAATAGCCACTGTAGGCTATATGGGTACTGCCTGGAAAACTATCAAGAAAACTACATGTATTGACTTCCTTTACATTCCTTTTTAACACCCCAACGGTGCCTGACTATTGTCCAGTGCTGGAAATTCCTGAAACTTGAGTTTTAAATATTTAACTTAGCCGGTGAATATATAGCTGCAACTCTGTTGCTCGACAGACAACTCTACGGAAAAACTTGCCAGCGATCGCTACACAGGTTGCGGGTGTGCCCAACAGCGCCATCTGTCGACCAGATACCCAGCTCTTATGTAAACAAAGACTCAATTTTCTCTCTGTCGACGTGTCGACAAGACGTACTTTACTCGCTGTTGCTAAACTGGAGTTTTTCACATCTGATTGGTGAAGTACTATATTCTAGTTTTGAGCTTTCGCTGTGCAGGGTTTTTCTTCAAATAAATCCTTGAACTCTTTTTTGTATCGGATTCTTTGTTGATGACTTAGATCGTTTTTTGGAATTTTCCCTTGACCAATTCAAAATGGCTGACCCTTCACAAGTTCCCAAATTTAGGAAATGCAATGCTAGGGACTGTTCTAGGCGTCTTCCGAAGGCTTCTATCGACCCTCACACTGTTTGTTCCAATTGTCGGGGTAAAACCTGTCAATTGGAAGATCGGTGTGAGGAGTGCGTTGGCCTTTCGGAATTTGATTTTATCGAATTTCAAAAGTACACACGTAGGCTAGAGAGAGATAGAGTTAGGAGAAGTTCTTCTCGATCTATTGATGTATCCTCTCCTCATGCCCCACAACCTATTCCTTCCCCTGTAGTGGTTGCTCCTAACCCCCCTCCTGGCACTCAGGAACCATCGATGGCTGACATGATGCGGGCCATCCAGGCTCTGGGTGAGAGAGTTGAGTCCCTTGCTAGTGACCGTAATCAGCTCATGGCGGATGTTAAGGAGCTTAAGTGCCAAAGTGCAGTGGGAAGTGCTAAAGTGCCAAGTGATAGTGTTGTGGACAGTGTTGCGCTTGAGGGTTCGTCTGTTTGTGCCTGTCGTCCTCCTAGTCCGGGACCTCTTGCAAGCTCCCAAGTCCAGGGGAGAAGCAATGTCGTACGACGCATGGGTTCGAGAGGCTTTAATCAGCGAACAGACGTTCCCTCCGTGGTATCGGGCGTATCTCCCCAAGATCGCTCCTACCTACCTAAGACGAGAGAGCCCATTTATACCTCGTCGTCTGAAGGTGTTTCTCGCAAGAAACTTTGGACCAAGGTCTCGCGACCGTTAAAACGTAAATCGGTCCCTTCAGCACAAGTCCAACGGCCCGGTTGTAGCCACTGGGTCAGTTCGGACTCGTTGCCGTCATCCGATGACTGCTCACCGCCCAAGAGAGGCAAAGCGGTACCGCTTCAGACACTAACACCGTCTGTCGCCGCACCTGCTCCCGTAGACCCCAAGTGGTCTTTACTGCAAGACATGCAGTCTAAGCTTACGTCTCTGATGCAGGACTTTCATGCGGAGAAGGTTGCTGCCGTACCAGCTAGTGCAGTACCTAGCCTACAACTCTCCAAGCGATCGGTTGTGCGTCCTGTGGACGCTGAGGTAACCTTCTCACGCACACCAGTTGAGAGAGTTCCTCCACCCATGCGTTCCAGTGTGGTCTGCCAGCCGCATGTTGACGTTAAGCGACGCACGGAGGTTGCCTTTGACGTTCTGGATGTTCAACAACCTTCAGAGTTGCCTTGTTTTGACGCGGTGCGTCATTTTCCGCAACCCAGTGTGGTTTCCACTGCGCAACCCAGTCAGTCTAGACAGTCTAGGGTAGACGCTGTGCGTCCTCGCACTACCATGGTTGTTGCCAGCTCACAGACTGGGCAGCAGGTCCATGACGTTGCGTCCGGCTCAGTCACGCATGCACCAGTGCGACCGGACTCAGCGAACCAGCCGTTACCCACTCCGTTGCCGTTTCCTCATCAGTTGTCGGATGAGGAACTTTCTGATGATGATGTTGCTGCGCATCAAGATGAACAACAATCTGAATTGGACGAGCCTAAGTCTACTCAACCCTCTTTGGACTTTAGAAAAGTTTTGGCTATTTTCAAAGAGCTGTTTCCTGACCAGTTTGTTTCTGTGGCTCCTCGTTCTCCGCCTTCAGAGTTTGTTTTAGGCATGCCTTCTACCGCACCTGCCTTTACTAGACTCTTCCTCGCACGCTCGTCCAAGAGAGCTTTGCGGGTGATAGGAGACTGGTTACAGTCCAAGAAGAGTTTAGGGAAGACAGCATTTGCTTTTCCCCCTGCTAGACTCTCTTCTAGATCGAGCGTCTGGTATGCCACGGGAGAAGTTCTCGGCTTGGGAGTTCCTGCCTCTGCCCAGGGCGACTTCTCAAGTCTTGTAGACTCTCCCCGCCGCCTTGCCATGAGACGCTCAAAGATTTGTTGGTCATCATCGGACCTGGACCACCTTTTGAAAGGAATCTTTAGGGCCTTTGAAGTTTTTAACTTCTTAGACTGGTGCCTAGGAGCCCTAAGCAGGAAGATCTCTTCGACAGATAAAGAGACTTCCTTGCTCATTATGTCCTGCATGGACAAGGCCATCCGTGATGGGTCTAATGAGCTTGCTGCTTCATTTGTGTCCGGAGTCCTAAAAAAGCGAGAATCTCTCTGCTCATTCCTTTCTGCTGGAGTTACACCGTGCCAGAGATCGGAACTTCTCTTTGCTCCCCTTTCCAAGTGCCTATTTCCAGAAGTCCTGATAAAGGAAATAGCCGCTTCGTTAGTGCAGAAGGACACTCACGATCTTGTTGCGTCCTCAGCTCGCAAAGCTCCCCCTTTGCCTACCTTGTCAGCTAGACCAAGGATGGACACTCCAGCGTCTCGCTTTATTCCGCCCTTTCGTGGCAGAGCCTCCAGCAGAGGAGGTGCTCGTGCCGAAGGGAAGCGAGGGAAGAAGAAAGGATCCAAGTCCTTTAAGGGCAGAGTCTGACTGCCCGCAACTTCAGACAGCAGTGGGAGCCAGACTCAAGAACTTCTGGCAGGCCTGGGAGAAGAGAGGCGCAGATACACAATCTGTGAAGTTGATCAGAGAGGGGTACAGGATCCCTTTTGTACGGAAACCCCCTCTAGCAACGTCTCCCATCGATCTCTCTCCCAGGTACAGAGAGGAAGAAAAGAGACGAGCCTTGAAACGGGAAGTGTCTCTTTTGCTAGAGAAGGGAGCGGCGGTCAAAGTCTCGGACCTTCAATCTCCGGGATTCTACAACCGCCTCTTCTCGGTTTCAAAGAAGACAGGAGGGTGGAGGCCGGTGCTAGACGTCAGTGCTCTGAATGTCTTTGTCACAAAGACGACGTTCTCCATGGAGACCACAAAGTCAGTCTTAGCAGCGGTCAGAAGGGAAGACTGGATGGTCTCTTTAGACCTAAGGGACGCCTACTTCCACGTCCCCATCCACCCAGACTCCCAACCTTTTCTGAGATTCGTTTTCGAAAAGGTGGTCTACCAGTTTCGGGCCCTGTGCTTTGGCCTAAGCACAGCTCCTCTCGTGTTTACGAGGCTGATGAGGAATATAGCCAAATTCCTCCATTTATCGGACATCCGAGCCTCCCTTTATTTGGACGACTGGCTTCTCAGAGCCTCTTCCAGTCGTCGCTGTCTGAAGGATCTAAAGTGGACTCTAGATCTGACCAAGGAATTGGGTCTCCTTGTCAATTTGGAAAAGTCGCAACTGGTCCCATCCCAAACTATTGTGTATTTAGGGATGGAGATTCACAGTCTAGCTTTTCGGGCTTTTCCGTCGGCCCCCAGAATAAGTCAAGCCCTGTTATGCATCCAGAACATGCTGAAGAAGGAACGCTGCTCAGTCAGGCTGTGGATGAGTCTGGTAGGGACGCTATCATCCCTGGAACAATTTGTGTCATTAGGAAGACTACACCTCCGTCCGCTTCAATACCATCTAGCTTTTCACTGGAAAAAGGACAAGACGGTAGAAGCGGTCTCGATCCCCATTTCCGAAAAGATGAAGTCTTGTCTGACTTGGTGGAAGGACAGTATCAACTTAAGAGAGGGTCTTCCCCTGGCTGTTCAGACTCCCAACCACGTTCTCTTCTCGGACACATCGGACGTGGGCTGGGGCGCGACATTAGACGGTCGGGAATGTTCAGGACTGTGGAACTCGAGTCAGAGGATCATGCATATCAACTGCAAGGAGCTGTTGGCAGTACATCTGGCCTTGAAAAGCTTCAGGTCTCTCCTTCGAGGCAAAGTGGTGGAAGTGAACTCAGACATCACCACTGCCTTGGCGTACATCTCCAAGCAAGGAGGGACCCACTCACTGACGTTGTACGAGATCGCAAGGGACCTGCTCATCTGGTCAAAAGGTCAAGACATCTCACTAGTAACGAGGTTCATCCAAGGCAACTTGAATGTCATGGCAATTTGTCTCAGTCGGAAAGGGCAAGTAATTCCAACAGAATGGACCCTCCACAAGGATGTATGCAAGAGACTTTGGGCCACTTGGGGCCAACCAACCATAGATCTCTTTGCAACCTCGCTGACCAAGAGGCTCCCAATCTATTGCTCACCAGTCCCGGACCCAGCAGCAATACATATAGATGCCTTTCTCCTAGATTGGTCACATCTAGATCTCTACGCATTCCCACCGTTCAAGATTGTCAACAAGGTACTGCAGAAGTTCGCCTCTCACGAAGGGACAAGGTTGACGCTAGTTGCTCCCCTCTGGCCCGCGAGAGAATGGTTCACCGAGGTACTTCGATGGCTAGTAGACGTTCCCAGAAGTCTTCCTCTAAGGGTGGACCTTCTACGTCAGCCACACATAAAGAAGGTACACCAAAGCCTCCTCGCTCTTCGTCTGACTGCCTTCAGACTATCGAAAGACTCTCGAGAGCTAGAGGCTTTTCGAAGGAGGCAGCCAGTGCGATTGCTAGAGCAAGGAGAGCATCCACCCTTAGAGTCTACCAATCGAAGTGGGAAGTCTTCCGAGACTGGTGCAAGTCAGTCTCTGTATCCTCGACCAGTACCTCTGTAGCTCAAATAGCTGACTTTCTCTTATACCTGAGAAAAGGACGATCCCTTTCAGCTCCCACTATCAAGGGCTACAGAAGCATGTTGGCATCGGTCTTCCGGCATAGAGGCTTAGATCTTTCCAATAATAAAGATCTTCAGGACCTCCTTAAGTCTTTTGAGACCACTAAGGAGCGTCGTTTGGTTACACCTGGTTGGAATTTAGACGTGGTACTAAGATTCCTCATGTCAGACAGGTTTGAGCCGCTACAATCAGCCTCCCTGAAAGATCTCACTTTAAAGACACTTTTCCTGGTATGCTTAGCCTCAGCTAAAAGAGTCAGTGAGATTCATGCCTTCAGCAAGAACATCGGATTTTCGTCAGAAAAAGCCACATGTTCGCTACAACTTGGTTTTCTAGCCAAAAATGAGCTGCCTTCTCGACCTTGGCCTAAATCGTTCGATATTCCCAGCTTATCGAAGATTGTAGGCAATGAACTAGAAAGAGTCTTATGCCCTGTGAGAGCTCTTAAGTTCTATTTAAAGTACACTAAACCTTTACGAGGCCAATCTGAAGCTTTATGGTGTTCAGTTAAGAAACCATCTTTGCCTATGTCAAAGAATGCTTTATCCTACTTTATCAGACTGTTAATACGAGAAGCTCATTCACATCTGAGTGAGGAAGACCAAGCTTTGCTTAAGGTGAGGACACACGAAGTTAGAGCTGTCGCAACTTCCGTGGCCTTTAAGCAAAATAGATCTCTGCGAAGTATAATGGACGCAACCTATTGGAGAAGCAAGTCAGTGTTCGCGTCTTTTTATCTAAAGGATGTCCAGTCTCTTTACGAGGACTGCTACACACTGGGACCATTCGTAGCAGCGAGTGCAGTAGTGGGTGAGGGCTCAACCACTACAATTCCCTAATTCCATACCCTTTTAATCTTTCTCTTGAAATGTTTTTTAATGTTGTTTTTTGGGTTGTCCGGAAGGCTAAGAAGCCTTTCGCATCCTGGTTGATTTGGCGGGTGGTCAAAGTCATTTCTTGAGAGCGCCTAGATTAGGGGTTTGATGAGGTCCTGTTGTATGGGTTGCAACCCTTGATACTTCAGCTCCTAGGGGTCGATCAGCATCCTAAGAGGATCGCGAGGCTCCGTAAGGAAGACGTACTTAAAAGGCAGAGTAATTGTTCAAGTCGACTTCCTTACCAGGTACCTATTTATTTTGTTTTTGTTATTTTGATAACTTCTAAAATGAAATAAAAAACTCTTAGCTCATAAAATGTAAACATATATTACTGGTCTCTACCCACCATCCTGGGTGTGAATCAGCTATATATTCACCGGCTAAGTTAAATATTTAAAAATGATATTTTGATTATAAAATAAATTTTTGAATATACTTACCCGGTGAATATAAATTAAATGACCCTCCCTTCCTCCCCAATAGAGACGCAGTGGGACGAGGAGAAAATTGAGTCTTTGTTTACATAAGAGCTGGGTATCTGGTCGACAGATGGCGCTGTTGGGCACACCCGCAACCTGTGTAGCGATCGCTGGCGAGTTTTTCCGTAGAGTTGTCTGTCGAGCAACAGAGTTGCAGCTATATATTCACCGGGTAAGTATATTCAAAAATTTATTTTATAATCAAAATATCATTTTTCATTTATCGACCCTCTTGAACTCATTCATGAATTAAATGATCTTAGAAAGGCTATGCTTTCTCCAGTGATAGTGGGTTCAATAGTCCTTAATCTGCATTTTGGCACCCCTCAAGCATCAAAGACCTCACTTAAGATGCCATGATCAGAACTTGCTTGAGTATGGGTTTAATGAATTCCCAGATCCCAGCCGTGAGAATTCTCTGCGGTCAATGCAGTCGAGCAAGATCATGCCTCCCGCTCTCTCTTGGCAGATGAGATTCTATGTGCCCAAAGATATGAGCCCTTCTCTTCTTCCCGTTGTTCCCGCAGTCTGTGCATTGTCACCGGGTTTGCCTGTGCAGAAACTCAAGACTGAAAGCACAGTTTTCTCTGCTACCATGGAATCTTCTTCCATGGCCAGCCTCTAGGCAGTTTCCTGGATCAACAAATGGTCTGTGGCAGTCGCCTACTTCGCCATTAATCAAGATTTGTTAAATACAGGGATGTTGATGAAGTACAGCAAGTTAGTCCTGCAGGGTGTGAAGGTGGTGTTCTCCATGTCTTACCAGTCAGTGAATTAATGGGCCAACTGTGTCCTGAAGAGGAGGGATGCCGTTGTTTCACATGTCTCAGAGAAAATTGGGCAAGAGTCGATGTTAGCATTGAGGAATGCCCCATTGCTGGATGCTAGAACCCTCTCACACAGCCCTTAGGGACTTAAAAATGATGGAGAAGTGTAGGAAAGCTAGCTATGACTCCCTTACCCATTGTACAGTTACTTGTAAGTGTCCTGGCCCTTCAAAGGCAGCTGCAACAAGACCCTGGTCTTTGCCAAACCATTGGAATTGGCTTTGAGGAAAGCTCTGACTGCCTCCAAAGACTGATCAGGATCTATAGCTGCTGCTTCCTCTAAGAAGAAGTTTGAGACAGCACTCTACCCTTTTGCTCCCAACTTGGCCAATTCCGAAAGGGTGGTAGAGGTAAGAAGGGAGGAAGTGGATGCTGAAATTGGCAGTTTCCTCCTTCAGCTGCCACAAGAGGGAATTCTTGTCATGCCATTGGGCAGTGTGGTAGCGACATGGAGCAGAGAAGAGAGTGGTAGAAGTCCTTTGGGACGGACACCGATAGCCTTATGACACATTATCTATAACAGAGTTCAGTGATCTCCAACAACAATTTATGACAGTCATAATACTCTTAAAAAGGCCATTGATGTCACTGCATAAATATACATATACAGTAGTGCCTCACAACACAAAATTAATTGGTTCTGTAATGGCTTTCGTAAAGCGATTTTTTCATCTTGTGAGTCGCTTTTTACATGTAAATAGCCCAATTCATTCCAGACCCTACATAAACACCACGTTAAATAATTATAAAAAGGATACACACCACTAAACAGTAATAAATGTATGACAAGTACTGTATTGGGATCATTCAATAATAAATTAACCATTGGTAACCTGTAGAAGAAGTGTATAAATAGAGCAAACAGTAAATATAAAGTAACAAAAATGTGGAACCTTACCTTTGGAGTGAGGCGATGTCTAAGAGCGAAGTGTGGTCGTTAGAGGAGGATGAAAAACGGTGGAAAACATTAACAAGTGGCAGAAAACGTTAACACTTAACTTTACAAAACAGATGTATAAATGACTGAAAATAATACATAATTTTAGGAGACACATTTTCAAATGGCAGGAAATATTAACACTTAACTTTACGATCAACTTGAAATAAAATTTGTTTGTTCCGTAACCGAAATACAAACCACGCTATTTACATTGGGTTTACTTTCGGCGTAGCTGAAATGACGAGCCAATAGTTTTTAACGAGGGTTAACTACCCCCGCGCTAGTTAGCGGGTGTAGGGGAAGGGGTAGCTTGCTACCCCTCCCCCCCCACACACCGGTGATTTGCTTTACTTCACTTTTGGCTCCGGCGATGAACAGACGTGTCTGTCCATCGTCCTCGTTTGACAGCCTTAATCTTTTTTGCTTTTCCTCAGCTTGTGTGTGTTTGAAGTTGGCCTCACCCTTGAATATCCATCATGCGTAAGTGCCCTGGTATTGCCGGTCGCCCTTGCGGTACTTTCATGTCTGCGGTGGATACGGATCCTCACACCCTTTGCCCGCAGTGTCGAGGCCAACGGTGTGACAGAGAAAATAATTGTAGTGAGTGCAGGGAGTGGTCTGCCTCCCAGTGGGAGAAGTTTGGCCGTCGGCGTAAGAAGAAGTCTAAGAGAGACCGTTCTCCTTCGGGGGTTGCCTTGAAGGAGGAAGGCTCTCGGGACTCTTCTTTCGCCGCCCAAACCTCCTCCGAAGCTCCCCCTCGTCCGGCTCCTAATGAGAGACCGCCGAGTGGGAGCGCAGGCCCTAGTTCTGTTTCCCGACCTTGGGTTGGGGGAGAGGGCGTCGCCTCCCATAGCGGGGCGATTCCCCCTCCTCCCCCGGGGGAGGTTATTGATAATGATTCGTTGTCTCATGATGATCTCTTTCAGCTTTGGGATTCCTTGGGGCTGAAGGGCCTGCCCTCCAAGGAAGCCCTGATTGATCTTGTCCAGTTGGGGGCCGCTGTTAAGCAGTCGCCGGTGGTAGCAGAGGTAGATCCTCTGTCTATCGTCGACGTCGTGGTGACAGAGGCTTCCGACGGGTTGGGGCAAACCTCTGCGGTTCCTGATGAGAATGACGTTGCTGAAGGCTCTCCTCCCCCTTCTGTACATCCTTCGAAGGGGGAGGGGAGTCCCACGGGCTCTTCTGCTGCCAAGCCTCCCTCTCGGGGGAGCGCATTGACTGAGACTCCCCTTCGGAGGACGGATGATCCTGATGACCCTCCTCGTGGCCGCCTTTGCCGTAAGGCTCACCATCCGCTGCGTCGTAAGGGCCTCCTGTCTCCCTATAAGGGTGCTAAGAGGCGCCTTTTTGAATCTTCTCCTCCTTCCTCCGAGGGGGACTCTCCTTGCCGTAAGCAGCCTGCAGCTCCTGCCTCCTTAGACCTCTCCGGGGATCGATCTCCAATGCCTTCCAGACCTTCCGCCCCTGGTACAGATGGACAGCAGTCTGACCTCGTCATCCGACGGGCAACGGTCCCTTCGGGGCAAAGGGTTGCCTCCCACGGTGTGGGGGCTTCCCTTGCGCGTCAGGGTTCCCCTGCGCGCCCTTCTGCAGTGTTAGCGCACAGGCGCTCTCCTGCTCGTCAGCGTTCCCCTGATCGCCAGCGCTCTCCTGTTCGTCAGCGCTCTCCTGATGATCGTCGCCCCACTGCTCGCCAACGCTCTCCTGAGTGCTCCGAACATCCTGCTGTTCCTGTTGTTCGCCCTGCGCGCCAGCGGTCTCCTGAGCGCCCTTCTGCAGCGTTAGCGCACAGGCGCTCTCCTGCTCATCAGCGTTCTCCTGATCGCCAGCGCTCTCCTGAGTACTCCGAACATCCTGCTGTTCCTGTTGTGCACCCTGCACGCCATCGGTCTCCTGAGCATTCTAGATCTCCTGCTCGTCAGAGCGCACCTGCGCTTCCAGTTCCTGACACACGCCCTGTGTGCCCACGTTCGCCCGCGCGACCTGGAACTTCGGTTCAGGTCTTGGACAAGGACTCTTCTCCTCGCCCTCGCGATCCTGTTCGCCAGTCTGTTCCAGCACAGCAACGCTCGCGGTCGCCTGCGCGTAGTTCTAATGCTACTGTACACCCTCGCGCCCACGCTCCTCCTGTTCCTGAGGCCGTTCGTGAAATTTCACCTATGCGCAACGCGCCGGCAGCTTCCACACAGGATTCCACGCGTCGCCCTTCTGCTCGCCAGCGACCACAGACGCGTCAACGTTCGCATGCTCGTCAGCAATCTCCTGCGCATCAACGATCCCCAGTGCGTCAGCGATCTCCTGAACATCGGCGATCTCTTGACCGCCCGCATGATTTTTCGCCTGCGCGCAAGCGCTCTCCTACGCGTCGGTGCCCAGAGGATCTGGAGAGACATAGGTCTCCTTCTTCCAGCTCAACCGCTTGCGGTCGCTCGCCTGCGCATTCTACGCGCTATCGCTCGCCCATGCGCCATTGCTCGCCTACGCGCCATCGATCGCCGGCTCGCCATCGATCTCTCACGCGTTACAGGTCCCCTGGACACCATCAACAGCAGTTGTTGGAGCGATCTCGTTCGCCCGCGCGCCAGCACGTTCCCTCGCCGACGGGCCAACGCGCTCACTCGCCAGCTCGCCCTCGCGCTCATGTGCTTACTCGCCCACGCGTTCACTCGCCTACATGCCCGCGCGATCGCTCCCACGCTCGATTGTCTCCGCGCGTTTGCGCACCCGCGCTTCAACAGCCTTTCGCGCGCGACTCCTTAGTGTCGCCTTCGCACGAGCGTCAGCGCGACCCCCGTTCGCGTCGGGTTCCGCAGCTCGCGACAGCAGCAGGGACGCGTGTCGCCAGACCGAAATCAGGATCGCCCCCGCCTAAGCGCAGGTCTCTGTGTCAGGATAGGGAAGACCCATCAGAGAGGTCAGAACAACTTTCTTCCCCTTTTTCTTTACAGGCAGGTCCAGTGGTGTCCACTCCGAAGGATCGCCCGATCCCCTTCCCTCCAGCGGGAATTTCGGACTCTGTGTCCGTGACTCGGCAGTCCTGGTTTGGTCCTCTGATGCGGGCGTTAGTGAAGGCTATGAAGCCGGCACTCGCCGATCTAGAACATAAACCAACGACGGCCTCGCCCCCGCTGAAGAGAAGGAGAAGAGTGGACTTCGTGGTGACTTCTCCCAGGGAGAAGCTGGTTCCTAAGAGGTCCGTTAGGAAGGCTCCATCCCCTTCGCAGGCGCTTTCTCCTTCTCCGGAAGACGAGGCTTTTCCGTCCTCAGGAGAATCCAGTGAGGTAGCGGTCTCCCCCTCGGCACCAAAGGGGGAGTCGTCTCCTCATGGAGGGGAATCGTCTCGCGTGGAAGGCACCTTTCAGGCCTCTTTGTTGGGGTCGTGTATCCCGCCCAGGAGGGAACCTTAAGACTCCAAGACAGTTCCGAAGTCTTCTTCGCGAATTCGTCAGGTTCCAGCTGCACTCCGGGAGAACGTCCACGCATCTCCCCAGGAAGAGATTCCGGGGACGGGAGACTTAGCGGCCAGTCCGCAGGGAGGAGACCAGCAAGAGTCGGAGCACGCCTTCTGGCAAGTCCTGAGCCTGATGAGGCAACTCAACGGGTTCATGGATCCCGTGATCGTCCCCCGGGAAGGCAAGGACACGGTCCTGGATCAGGTGTTCGGTACTCAGAAGCCCCCCAAGGCCAGCGCGGCTTTGCCCTGGTCCCAGGGGCTAAAGAGTGCCAGAGCCAGGGCCAATGCTCAACTCGCGGGTCTCGCCTCCTCCAGTCGTTCCTCTGCCGGGAACAAACTCCTTCCACCTCCTCGTCTCCAGCAGAGGAGGTACTTCGAGATTATGGGGGAGTCTAGCCTCGCTCTTCCCCTCCATCATTCGGTAGAAGAGCTCGCTAGGGGAGTTCCCCTTGAGAAGCTCTCCGCCCGGCAGGTGACGTTCTCGGCGTCAGAGATCCTGAGCCATGAGAAGGTCGCGAAGTGCGCCATGCAGGCCACATCGTGGCTGGATATCTGGCTAGGTTCTCTGGGCATCCTATTGCGCTCCGAGGATCTGTCTAAGGAGACCAATAGGAAGGCCCTGGAGACCTTCCTCCTCTCGGGCACTCGCTCCATCGAGTTCCTTGCACATCAGGTTACTAACTTTTGGGCCAACTCGGTGTTGAAGCGACGTGACGCGGTGACCGAGAAGATTCATCTGAAGGTCCCCGCCGTGGATGTCTGCAGGCTCAGGCACGCTTCCCTCCTTGGGGGGAATCTGTTCGAGCCACAGGACATGGAACGCACAGCTGAGAGGTGGAGGCAGTCGAGCCAGGACTCCCTCCTCCAAAGGGCCCTTACATCTCGGCCCTATAAGCCTCCAGCTCCGCAGCAACCGCAGCAGCAGCCTCGCAAGACACCAAAGCAGGCACCGGCAGCTAAGAGAGTGGTGTCTAAGCCCTAGCCCTTTCCAGCCAAGGTCAAGAGGGGCGGTAAGTCCTCCAGGGGAGGCAAGACTCCTAGAGGGAGCGGCCGCGGCCGCAAACGCTAGGAGTGGCAGTCCTCCCGCGTGTCCACCTGTGGGGGGATGCCTTCAGAGTTGTGTGCACAGGTGGCAGCAACAAGGGGCCGATGCTTGGACGGTCTCTGTGATCGGCCAAGGCTATCGCGTCCCATTCACGAGATCTCTACCTCCCCTGACAGCGAATCCAGTGTCGTTGAGCTCCTATGCCATGGGATCGGTAAAGGGGCTAGCCCTTCGGGCAGAAGTCGAGACCATGCTCAAGAAGGATGCTCTCCAGGAGGTCGTCGACGGCTCCCCAGGCTTCTTCAGTCGACTCTTTCTTGTAGAGAAGGTGTCTGGAGGCTGGAGACCTGTCATCGACCTCTCAGCTCTGAACAAGTTTGTCAAGCAAACTCCGTTCAGCATGGAGACAGCGGACACGGTCAGACTTGCAGTGAGACCACAAGACTTAATGTGCACACTGGATCTAAAGGACGCGTACTTCCAGATCCCAATCCATCCGTCTTCCAGGAAGTACTTGAGATTCAGCCTAGACAGCAAGACCTACCAGTTCAAGGTGCTGTGCTTCGGTCTCTCCACAGCACCTCAGGTGTTCACCAGAGTGTTCACCCTGATTTCATCTTGGGCGCACAGGAACGGCATCCGTCTCCTTCGTTATCTGGATGACTGGCTGATCCTAGCAGATTCGGAGTCGACCCTTCTTCGACACTGAGACAGGCTTCTGGGATTTTGCCAGGATCTGGGGATCGTGGTAAATCTCGAGAAGTCCTCTCTGCAGCCGTCCCAACGACTGGTTTATCTAGGCATATTATTAGACACCAATCTCCACAAAGCCTTTCCATCAGACGACAGGATAGCAAGGCTGAGGAGGGTGGCGGAACCCTTCCTCAGGCGAGAAGAGCTTCCCGCCCAATCGTGGTTGTGTCTCTTAGGTCACCTGTCCTCCCTGGCTCGTCTGGTTCCAAACGGCCGTCTCAGGATGAGATCCCTGCAGTGGCGGCTCAAGTCCCGGTGGAATCAAGGATCCGATTCCCCGGACGTGCAGGTCCCGATAGGACCTTCGGAACAGGCGGACCTGCGGTGGTGTCTGGTCGACGAGAACCTGCGAAAGGGAGTAGATCTTCTCGTCCTCCCCCCGGAGTTGACACTGTTTTCGGACGCGTCAAAAGAAGGGTGGGGGGCACACATTTTGAACCAGAGGACCTCAGGCCTTTGGTCAAAATCAGAAAAGTACCTGCACATCAACCTGCTAGAGATGAAGGCTGTCTTTCTGGCTCTTCAACAGTTCCAACGGACCCTGGCGGGTCACTCCGTGGTGGTGATGAGCGACAACACCACGGTAGTGGCTTATATCAACAAGCAGGGAGGTACTTTTTTGCAGCAGCTATCCCATCTTGCAGTAGAGATTCTGAGGTGGACCGAAGTCCACTCGATAACACTATCAGCTCGCTTCATTCCTGGCAAGAGGAATGTGCTCGCCGACAGTCTGAGCAGGGCTTCGCAGATAGTGAGTACCAAGTGGTCTTTGAATCCTCAGATAGCCAACAAAGTCCTGACTTTGTGGGGTTCCCCGACCGTGGATCTGTTCGCGACAGCCTTGAACTTCAAGCTGCCCCTGTACTGCTCCCCAGTCCCGGACCCCAAGGCACTCTGGCAAGATGCTTTCCAACAACGGTGGGACAACATCGACGTGTACGCCTTCCCACCGTTCTGTCTGATGAGAAGGGTGCTCAACAGGACCAGACTATCGGTCAACTGTTCGATGACTCTGATAGCTCCGCTATGGCATCACGCAGAATGGTTCCCGGACCTTCTGCAGCTCCTGACAGAGCTCCCGAGAGGACTCCCTCCACGACACGAGCTACTCAGACAACCACACTGCAACATCTTTCACAAGGCCGTAGCCTCGCTTTGGCTTCACGCCTGGAGACTGTCCAGCGTCGCCTCACGGAGAAGGGCTTTTCGCAACAGGTTGTGGAGAGAATGTCTCGGCACCTGCGAAAGTCCTCTGAGGGAGTCTACCAGGCAAAGTGGAGAGTCTTCTGTGGTTGGTGTCGTGGGAGGGGTCTCTCTCCACTAGATGCCACTATTCCAGCAATAGCGGAGTTCCTCTTGTATCTGCGGAAGGAAATGCGCCTTTCGGTCTCAGCGGTGAAAGGCTATCGCACAGCCTTAAGCTTGGCTTTTAGGCTGAAAGGAGTGGACATTTCTTCCTCGCTGGAACTCTCTCTACTCATACGTAGCTATGAGCTTACCTGCCCTCAGTCGGAAGTGAGACCTCCTCCTTGGAACGTGGTTCGGGTTCTCAGGGCTCTTAAGAGACCTCCCTCGAACCATTACGCCAGGCCTCTGATCGCCACCTGTCTTGGAAGACGGCTTTCCTGCTCGCTTTGGCTTCGGCCAAGCGAGTTAGTGAACTTCATGGTCTCTCGTACGACATCGCCCATTCAAGGGGATGGGGGGAGGTAACGTTCAGGTTCGTCCCTGAGTTTGTTGCCAAGACTCAGAATCCTGGAGTGCCGGATCCACGATTCGACTCTTTCAGGATCGCGAGTCTCCGTTCTGTAACAAGCGACCCAGACCAGCTGCTACTATGTCCAGTGAGGAGTCTGAGGTATTACTTGAAGAGAACAGCTGCAGTTCGTCCCCAAGTGCGAGCATTGTTTGTTAGCACAGGCAGGACGAAGAGGAGGGTCACCAAGAATACCATCTCGGCTTGGATTCGAAGGGTTATCCATCACGCCTTGAATCCAGACCCTCCTCCGTCACGTCGCCCTAGGGCACACGATGTCAGGGGCATTGCTACGTCCCTGGCCTTCAAGAGAAACTTCTCTGTGACGCAGGTGCTTCAAGCTGGGGTCTGGAAGCGTCAGACGACCTTCACAGCCCATTACCTGCAGGACGTGACCCACAGGAGCCTCGATACCTTTTCGATCGGCCCTGTGGTGGCTGCACAACAGCTGGTCTAACCTCAGGTTCCTTTATGGACAAGTGGCAGTAGGTTGAGGGCGTTGTTACCCGGTTTTAGTCTGCGTGAATGAAAGAGTATGTCTGACCCTTACTTCTTTCTTCATCCTCCCCTCTCTTGGGGAAGCAGCATCCTGGTCTCCGCATAGCTGACCTCAACCTCTGCAGGTAACCCATGCTTCCTTGTGCTCCTAGTATTAAGTTTAATACTGTCGCGTCCCCCATACCCTGACGAGGTGGTATTGGGAACGTCCTATCCTGGATTCCTATCTAAAGGTCTCAAGGTCAACTTCATAGGACGAGTCACGCTCTTTCCTCCACACACAACTTATGTAGGCCACACGTTCCTCGCGAAGCAAGGAACTTGTGAGGTGCAGGGGCTCCTTTTCTCAAGTGCTACTCACTGGGAGATGGAGCCCCCGGGTAAAAGCCAAAGTCAGTAAGGCTGGGGACTTTCCGCCCTTCCTAAGGGGTAAGTCACCCAATGTAAATAGCGTGGTTTGTATTTCGGTTACGGAACAAATGACAAATTCGGAGATAATTTGTATTTTTCCTAACCATACAAACCTTAGCTATTTACACACATTTGCCCGCCAGCCCTGTCCCCCAAGTCAAGTCCTACCTCTAAGTGAAGTGAAGCAAATCACCGGTGTGTGGGGGGGGAGGGGTAGCAAGCTACCCCTTCCCCTACCCCCGCTAACTAGCGCGGGGGGTAGTTAACCCTCGTTAAAACTATTGGCTCGTCATTTCAGCTACGCCGAAAGTAAACCCAATGTAAATAGCTAAGGTTTGTATGGTTAGGAAAAATACAAATTATCTCTGAATTTGTCATTTTTTTTTCTATTTTTTGATTCCTTATTTTTACTTTATGTTTATTATTTTCTGAATTTAATTACATTATGTATTTTCTTCATCACTGCCACTTTTCTTTCGTTTTTTTAGCTGGCGCTTGGTCTGCTTCTACCGAAGGCCTCTTTTTTAAAAAATCATCCAATCAGTCATGCCATTAGAAGGTGTTGCTACTTTCATAGCTTCCTTCTACTTCAGGATCGTTCTTATCGTAGACGGATTTCGGTCATATTCCTTTGCGATCACACTTAACTGCATGCCAGCCTCGTATTTCTTGATTATTTCCATCTTCATCTCCATGGAAAACATCATCCTCGTCTTTCCCTTGACATCAACGAATTTCTTGGGACCCATGGCTAATGACGTAACGTAATATCACACACTATACAGTACAATTGTTACGAAAGCGAAATCACAAACACGAAGTCAATGGGTACGATACCGCTGCCAATACTTGAAGACATAGGAACGCCAATGCGTAAATGCATGATGGGATGCAGTTCAGTAGATGTTGACCAATAGGAGAGCAGGATCTTATGGTGGTAACTAGCATCCGAGTAGGGAGATAACCAATGGGAGCGCGGGGGGAGGGTAGCGAGTTTACAGGCTGGCAGTGTGCAAATTTTAAAATCAGTCTCGGACACGGGCGGCCTCTCACACCGTACTTTCTTTCATTGTCCGAAATATTTTTCGTGATGCAAGTCGTAAAATTCTTCGCATCTCGTTTCGCAGAGTGAAAATTTTGTAAGCAAATTCTTTCGTATCGAGAGGTTTTACTGTAAATAGTTTTCATACAAGGCTTGGGTCAAGCTTCCCAGCCCTCAGTCGTAAGTTAGACCTCCTCCATGAAACATGGTTCGCGTCCTTCAGTCTCCGTTTCTACTCACCTTGGCTTTGGTCAGAAGAGTTAGTGAACTGCATGGTCTTTATTACGACATTGCCCATTCAAGGAGATGGGGGAAGATGATTCTCGACTTCGTCAGTAAGTTTGTAGCCAAGACTCAAAATCCGGGAGTAGGGGATCCTAGATTCAGGCCCTTCTGGATCGGGAGTCTTTGTACGGGAACCGATGCTAGGAATTCACTCCTGAGTGTCGGCACTCATCATCAGTACGAGGAAGGTCAAGAGGAGGGTCACGAAGAACACATCTCTACTTGGATTCGAAGGGTCATAGACTTCGCTCTGAATCCCGACCTTCCTCCAACACGAAGACCCAGAGCTCATGCACGTTAGGGACATTGCAATGTCCTTAGCATTCAAAAGAAACTACTTTGTGGCGCAGGTATTGTAAGGGGGGTGCGTGGAAGCGTCAGACGACCTTCACCGCCCACTACTTGCAAGACGTAACCCACAGGATCATAGAGATGTTCCCCATTGGTCCTGTGGTGGCTGCACAAATGGGTTAAACCCCTCAGGCTCCTTGATGGACAAGTAGCAGATGGTTGAGGGCAAAGGTTACCAGGGATTAGTCTGGGATGAATACGTAAGAATGACTGCCTTTTTCTTTCTTCATTCCCCTCTCTTGGAGAATCAACACCCAGGGTCCTCTGCAAAGCTGCCCTCACCTATCTGCAGGTAAAACTTTTCCTCGTGTAACCTGGTATTGAAATAATACTTGTTGCATCCCCATACCCCTAGCAAGGGGAGATTATGTAATGCCTATGATACCTTTGGAAGATTCCTATTACTCGAAGAACTCTTACCTAGACAAGCATGCAGCTTGCGTAGGCTACTGGCCGTGTGTAGCACGGTGTTTAGTGAGGCGTAGGCTTTTTACCAGTTATGAGCGAAGCACGTTCGGGTAAACCCCGGGACAATTCCATAAAACCAGTTGGCACTGATTTCCACCCTCGTAAGGATTAAGTCATCCCCAATAAATAGCATTGGTTTGTATAAGTGACAGAACAAATGACAAATTTGGAAGTGATTTGTATTTTTCTTAACGATACAACCTGTAGCTATTTTTTACAGATTGACTCGCCAGCACCTATCCCCCTAGAAGTCATACCTGTAAGCAAAAGTGGTTACTCAGCCTAGGTTTGTGAGTGAGCCGGGTAGCAGACTACCCCCCCCCCTACTAACTAGCAGGTGGGGGGTTAACCCTTGTTACTTTCCCTACGGGCTGCCAACGTAAGAGCTCGTG
Source organism: Palaemon carinicauda (assembly GCF_036898095.1). NCBI lineage: Eukaryota > Metazoa > Arthropoda > Malacostraca > Decapoda > Palaemonidae > Palaemon > Palaemon carinicauda. Next base: position 153,490,656 of record NC_090736.1, read on the forward strand.
TCCAGAACAAGGCTGGACAATCTAACAAGCAAGCAAAACCTTCGCTAAAAGTCTTATGGCACGCTTCGTCTTTCCTCTTTGCCGAAAGTAATATCCCTATGAGTAGCTACAGGCTTGTATTGTTAGGAAGAATAAGAGTCATACGGAAAGTAAGACTGCTTCGTCCTCAAAGTAGGAGTGTAGCCTACCAATTGAAAGCCCTATGCTTAGAACCGTCCATTGCTCACAAAGTATTCACACTAGTGCTCACCCTGCTCTCAACTGGGACCCATTCGAATGGGATATATTTTATGAGGTATTTTGATGACTGGTTGATCCTAGCCTCCTCCGAGAGGCAGTTACTTTAGGATCAAGACATACAATTCTACTTTCCTTTTGTGTGATCCAGTGGTCAAATTGGAATAGTCGAGACTTGCACTCATATACTGTAGATGATGAAGTACAATACTTGGGCATGCTGATAGACTTGTCAGCAGCAAGTCTTAACATCAGATGATTGCATCAGCAGGCTCAGAGAGGTGGCATTCCTGTTACTGTTCAAAAGTGAATTCCTAGCTTGGCAGTGGCAAAGTCTTTTAGGACATCTTTCCTCAGAGAAAATTGGTCCGCACAAGCTTCTCCACTCACAGTCTCTTTAGTGGTGTCTGAAGCGTCAGTGGTCAGCAGCCAGCGTTTTCCTTTCCCATCTGGTTCTAGTGGAACAAGAGATATAGGGTGACTTTTCCTGGTGGCTGAACGACAAAAACCTTCCAACAGATTTTGATAGGACACTTAGTAATGCTGATGAGAGACAATACTACAGTTATAGCATATGTCAACAAGCTAGGAGGGACTATCTAGAGCAGTCTTTTGCGAGTTGACAAAATAGGTACCCATCTTGGCAGTAGGCAAGGTCAGATAGCTGGCTGCGAGATTCTCTCTGGCAAGGGGAATGTTCTCACAGACACACTTACTCGCCAGGGGCATGTTGTAGGTTCAGAGTGGTCCCTACCTTCTTAAGTGACAGAAGGCTTCTATTTTTCTGAGGATCACTGGCAATCGGCCTGTTTACCACACAGCTGAACACTGGTTTTCTGCCTCCCACCCCCCATTCCAGACTTGTCTCCATCTTTAATCAGGTGTCCACTGAGCATCAGAATGACTCTCTTCTCTGTCTTGCAGGTGCTCTACTTTGCTATCTTGAAAAGGATGTGGTGCTTCGGGGCTTAGTTCCAAAGACTTTTCCTAGTACTGGCTGGATGAAGAGAAAGATATTTAAGAAATCCATTTTTATAGCTTCTTGAGATCATCAGTTGCACCTACCCACACCAGTGAAGGAGTTTTAAATCCAACTTAGGCAAGGGATCATGAAATTAGAGGTGTTGAGCCCTTCCTACCACTCAGGAAGAACCTGTCTGTGGTTTAAATATTTAGATACAGGATGTTGCTTGGGAGTATACTCACAAGTCCTTGGTCCTCTGGTGACTGCTGAACAAGTTATTTAGCCAGCCTAGCTTTCTCATGAAACAAGATGCATCTTATTCAAGATAGTGTATGCCTAGAATGAAAGATAGTGACTGGCTTTCTACCCTTCTTTTTTCCCCCTCTCATGGGTTGCAGAAGTCGTGGCCACTATGAGCTGAACCAGACGTCATATGCAGGTGCTCTTCATAACCGAGCAACCTTTCTTTTTAGACAAGACCTGTCAAGAAGTATCTCCACACATCCTCCCAGGCAGTTGGAGGATGGATAGAATGTATGTAAACCCATTTCCTAATGTATATACCGTCAGACAACATAACTCTACAAGGCTATAGGTTCTCCTGTGGTGGTCTACCATTTACTCTTGCTATGTGCCAAAGCTAACACCTGTGACATCTCTATGCACAGACTCTTTGGAAGTTAGCAGGAGTCATCACCTTAGCTGCCATACAGGACCAGGTGCTTGACATTTCCGAAAAAAGTTAAACCAGTCAGATTCTTGTTCATAGGGACTTCCTACCTGCTTACAGATGAGTATCCTATGAAAGGATGATGATATATATTTGTGTAGGAACAAATGAAAAATTACAAAAGTAATTTGTATTTTTCCTGAATATACAAACCTGAGTCTTCAAAGTTACACTTCCTGCCTCAACCACCCCGCAAATCTTAAGCCTAAGGTCATAAGCGAGTGTCTAGTTGACTGAGAGGTGGGCAGGGCTTCCTCGTCACCCGTCGGTATTAATAACTACTTACATGTAATTTGTAATAGCTGTTTTAGCCTCACTGAAGTCATACTCTCATTAAAGAACTCAGGTTTTTACCGTTAGGAAAAATACAATTTTCAATATTAATCTTACCCGATAATCATGTAGCTGTCAACTCCGTTGCCCGACAGAATTCTACGGAAGGGATACGCCAGCGATCGCTATACAAGAGGGGGGTGTACTCACCAGCGCCACCTGTGGCCAGGTACTGCAGTACTTCTTGTTGACACCACCTCAATTTTTCCTCTGTCGTGCCTCCGGCTAGACCTACATGGATACGCTGTTGATTCTGGAATTTTTGCTCACGATTTGGTGATGTATTTGCTCTAGAGTTTAGCTTTCGCTATTCAGGAAGTTTTATCATTAGCTTAGCTAGCTTTTGGAATTAATTTGATTAATTATGGTGACGAAGAGAGTATGAACTCTCTTTCACTTTTAAATGGCCGACCCTTCCCTTAGACGGAAGTGTTGGTGTCTAAGAGAGTATAGACTCTCTTTCTTAATTTTGCTTAACAAAAGTTATAGATTTATTTTATATCTCTCCGCCTTTTATAGGCCTCTTCGATTAACTTCCTTTTATTATAAACTTATTAAAATTAATTTTTATATTTGTTTATATTCGACCTTTCCTAATAGTAGGCGGTCTTTTCTTGGTACCGAAGTTAATTAACATTGAGCCCGTCATTTCGGTTTTACCTGTTAACATATTATGCTATTTTAATGTTTTTGAAAGAATTTCTTTGATAGTCTCGTACTGTTTTCAAAGTTGAACTAACGTTTTGTTTTGTCTCTGCAGTTGTTGACGTTCAGAACGTTCAACTTGCGCTCTATCGTTACGATAGAGAGAGAATTTTCACGGTGTCACGTTGCAGTAAGAGTAAACCGTTTCTAGCGTTTTGTTCATTCTTTCTTAGCTTAATGGTTTTAATTCTAATAAAGGAACTTTTTATTTGGGAAATCTTTCAGTTTTTTTCCTTTAACAATAATATGTTTTAACGATATATATGATTGGGCTCTTCTCTCAGGTTCTAAGTCAAGAGAGAGAGAGAGAGAGAGAGATAGAGACGGAGGGAGAGAGAGGAGGATAAACGTTTCGTTCAAGCGAGTAACGTTGTTATCGTTTTTGCTCTTCTCCCTAGTCTCTTTAGGGGAAGAAGGTAAACGTTTCTAGAGTTTTATTCTTGTTCTCAAGCTTTATGCGGTGAGAGATTTTAAACGTAGTTTATTTGATCTAGTGTTTAGTCTCTTTCCAGCCACTGAATTATTTATCTTTCATTAGATTTTTCTGTTACATTGTAATTCTGTTTTCGCAATTACTAACTTTTAAGGAAGGATAGAATTGCGTGTTTCAGGTACAAACCACTTAAAGTTTCGAGTTCAGTGAAATAAGTGCAAACAGAAAATCAAAAGTGATAAGTGATAAGCGCAAAGTGTTACAGTGTTGCGTTCGAGGGTTTGTCTGTTCGTGCCAGTTGTTCGCCTAGTCTGGGACCTCTTACAAGCTCCCAAGCCCAGGGGAGAAGTAATGTCGAAGGACTTATGGGTTCAGCAGGCCTTGATCGACGAACAGACGTTTTCCCTCCGTGGTTTCGGGTGTATCTACACACGTTGCCGACGTGATCACCCCACCCACACAAAGGCGAGAGAGCCCTTTTATTCCTCGTCTGCGGAAGAGGTTTCTCGCAGAAACCATGGACCAAATCTTGCAGCTTTTAAGTGCAAGTCGGTCCCTTCCGCACAAGTCCAACTCCTAGGTGTAGCCATTAGCCCTGGATCAGTTCGGACTTGCTGCAGTACGACAACTGCACACCTCCCAGAGAGGCAAGGTGGTATCGCAACAGGCAGTAGCTCCGTCTGTTGCCGCACCAGCTGTTTTAGACCCTCAGTCTCAACGGACAGTAGCTCCGTTTGTTGTTGTCTTTCTTAAACTCTAGTGGTCTATACTGCAGACAATGCAGTCTCAGCTTGCGGTGTTGATGCAGGAGTTTCAGGCAGAGAAGGTTAATACACCTCCTCCTGCGAACGCTCCTCCTCCTCTGCGCAGTACAATCTGCCAGACGTATGAGGTTGAGGTTCCTCTAGCTACCTCCATGCGTGAGCTGCCGCGTTGGGAGTTGCCAGATACCAGCACTGTGCAGCAACCTCCACTTTCCTTGAGGCAGGAGCCTCTTACCACGCAGCAACCTCCTCAACAATGGGGGCAGGAGCCTTATGCCTTACAACCTCCTCTACCCTTGAGGCAGGAGTATCTTGCATTACAACTACCCTCGAGGCAGCAACCTCTTGAGGTACGACAACCTCTACCATCCTTGAGGCAGCCACCTCAACTCTCGCAACAACCACCTCCACTTTCCTCGAGGCGAGAACCTCAACTCTCGAGGCAAGCACCTCAAGAACCTCAACTCGTGAGTCAAGAGCCTCTCTCTGCGCAGCCACCTCAACCCTTGAGGCAAGCGCAACTCTTGAGGCAGGAACCTCATGCTATGAGTCAGCCACCTCAACGCATGCATCTGCCACTTTCTCCTCAGCTTGAGCCTCTTCCCATTCAACTTGAACCGCAGTCTATGCAGCATGAGCCTCTCTCTGCGCAGCTACCCCCTCAACCCTTGAGGCAGACGCAACTCTTGAGGCAGGAACCTCACAGGATCAAACCATGAGGCAGGAGCCTCATGCTATGCGGCATCCTCCTCAACCCTTGAGGCAGGAGCCTCATGCTATGCGACATCCTATGGGCTCTCGTGGCATGGTTGGTTTCGACCTGGCCTTTCATTAGAAGGGGCTAGTGTTCGATCCCAAGTATGAGGTAGAAATTTATTTCTATTTGAACACGTTGTGTTGATATTTATCCATATTGACTCATTAGAGGTAATTTGAATGAATTACTACCAATTGTGTCACGTGGTGGCCCGGGGAAAGCTGGTAAAACTCTCTGGTAAAGAGACTGATGTCTCACCAGGTAAATCCTCGGACAGCTAGATTAGTGTCAGGTTCAGATTTCTTTTAAGCAGCATGAGCCTCATCCCATGCAGCATGAGCCTCATCCCATGCAGCATAAGCCACACGCCATGCAACATGCTCTGCTTACCTTACAGCATGCTCTACATACAGCATGCTCTGCATACAGCATGCTCTGCATGCCTTGCCGCATGCTTCTCAGTCACACATCTTTGGTTGTTGCCAACTCACTAGACTGTCAAGCAGTTTCATAACGTTGCCTTCTGGTCTGCTGCTTTTGCACCAGTGAAACCCTCACTGAGAGAACTTGGCTTTTCTCGGATATGGTCCCTGTAGATGAGAAAGTGCTATTCTCCCTCCTTCTGATATTCCCTTGAGGACTCTGTCATTTGGAGAGGAGCCTTTAGCTGCGTAGCCTCCTATGGACTTTTATTTAAGCATAACATGCTTCCAGGGAAGGTAATGGTTCCACTTCAGTCGCTAACCCCGTCTGTTACCACACCTGCTCCCATAGACCTTGAGCTGTGTTGCAAGACATGCAGTCCAAGCTTAGTCCTTGTTAGAGGATTTTTTGTTTACGGAGTCAGTGTGTCACTGGGAAGACGTTCAACAACCAGCAGAAGTGACTTGTTGTGACGCAGTGCGGCAACCTCAGCAACCCGATAAGGAGTTGTCTGTACGACCCAGACAGTCTAGACAGCTTCGGGTTGTCACTGTACTTCCTCGCTTCCCCATGGTTGACAGTTCACAGACTGTGCAGCAGTACCATGATCTTGTGTCCGGCTCCGTCAGACGACTGGCTTTTAAGAGCTCCCACAAGTCGTCGCTGTCTGGAGATTCTCAGATGGACTATGGATCTGACCAAGGAACTGGGCCTCCTGGTCAATTTTGAGGAGTCCCAGCTCGTCCCATCCCAGACCATTGTCTACCTGGGTATGGATCTTCAGAGTCGAGCTTTTCGGGCTTTTCCGTCGGCCCCAAGGATCTTCCAAGCCCTAGAATGCATCCAGAGCATGCTGAGAAGGAACCGATGCTCAGTCAGGTAGTGGATGAGTCTAACAGGGACACTTTCATCGCTGGCCCTGTTCATCGTGTTAGGGAGACTCCACCTCCGCCCCCTTCAGTATCATCTAGCTGCTCACTGGATAAAGGACATGACGCTAGAGACGGTCTCAGTTCCTGTTTCCGAAGAGAGGAGGTCTACTCTCGCGTGGTGTAAGAACAGCTTTCTTCTCAAGGAAGTCTACCTTTGGCTGTTCAGAAACCCGACCGCCGTCTCCTCTCGGACGCATCAGACACGGGCTGGGGTGCGACTTTGGACGGACAGGAATGCTCGGGAACATGGAATCAGGAGCAAAGGACACTTCACATCAATTGCAAGGAGTTGTTGGCGGTTCATCTGGCCTTGATAAACTTCAAGTCCCTCCAGCTTAACAAGGTGGTGGAGGTGGACTCTGACAACACCACAGCCTTGGCTTACATCTCCAAGCAGGGAGGGACTCATTCGTGGAAGTTGTTCTAGATCGCAAGGGACCTCCTCATCTGGTCAAAAGATCGAAAGCTCACGCTGGTAACGAGGTTCATTCAGGGCGATATGAATGTCATGGCAGATCGTCTCAGCCGGAAGGGTCAGGTCATCCCCACAGAGTGGACCCTTCACAAGAATGTTTGCAGCAGACTTTGGGCCCTGTGGGGTCAGCCAACCATAGATCTGTTCGCTACCTCGATAACCTAGAGACTCCCGTTGTATTGTTCTCCGATTCCAGACCCAGCAGCAGTTCACGTGGATGCTTTTCTGCTGGATTGGTCCCATCTCGACCTGTATGCATTCCCGCCGTTCAAGATTGTCAACAGGGTACTTCAGAAGTTCTCCTCTCGCAAAGGGACACGGCTGACGTTGGTTGGCTCCGCTCTGGCCCGCGAGAGAATGGTTCATAGAGGTACTGCAATGGCTGGTCGACATTCCCAGGACTCTTCCTCTAGGAGTGAACCTTCTACGTCAACCTCACGTAAAGAAGGTACACCCAAACCTCCACGCTCTTCGTCTGACTGCCTTCAGACTTTCGAAAGACTCTCAAGAGCTAGGGGCTTTTCGAAGGAGGCAGCCAGAGCGATTGCCAGAGCAAGGAGAACATCCACTCTCAGAGTCTATCAGTCTCAAGGGGAAGTCTTCCGAAGCTGGTACAAGGCCAATGCAGTTTCCTCAACCAGTACCACTGTAACCCAGATTGCTGACTTCCTGTTACATCTAAGGAACGTAAGATCCCTTTCAGCTCCTACGATCAAGGGTTACAGAAGTATGTTGGCAGCGGTTTTCCGCCACAGAGGCTTGGATCTTTCCACCAACAAAGATCTACAGGACCTCCCTAGGTCTTTTGAGACCTCAAAGGAACGTCGGTTGTCCACTCCAGGCTGGAATCTAGACGTGGTCCTAAGGTTCCTTATGTCATCAAGATTTGAACCTCTCCAATCAGCCTCTTTTTAGGACCTCACATTAAAAACTCTTTTCCTCGTGTGCTTGACAACAGCTAAAAGAGTAAGTGAGATCCACGCCTTCAGCAGGATCATAGTTTTCACATCTGAAACGGCTACATGTTCCTTGCAGCTCGGTTTTTGCTAAACGAGCTTCCTTCACGTCCTTGGCCTAAGTCGTTCGAGATCCCAAGCCTGTCCAACTTGGTGGGGAATGAACTGGAGAGAGTACTTTGCCCAGTTAGAGCTCTTAGGTACTATCTAAAAAGGTCTTAACCTTTACGAGGACAATCAGAAGCCTTATGGTGTGCTATCAAGAAGCCTTCTTTTCCAAGGTCTAAGAACTCAGTTTCTTACTATTCAGGCTTCTGATTAGGGAAGCACATTCTCATCTGAAGGAAGAAGACCTTGCTTTGCTGAAGGTAAGGACACATGAAGTGAGAGCTGTGGCTACTTCAGTGGCCTTCAAACAGAACCGTTCTCTGCAGAGTGTTATGGATGCAACCTATTGGAGAAGCAAGTCAGTGTTCGCATCATTCTATCTCAAAGATGTCCAGTCTCTTTACGAGTACTGCTACACCCTGGGACCATTCGTAGCAACGAATGCAGTAGTAGGCGGGGGCTCAGCCACTACATTCCCATAATCCCATAACCTTTTAACCTTTCTCTTGAATACTTTTTATGGGTTGTACGGTCGGCTAAGAAGCCTTCCACATCCTTGTTGATTTGGCGGGTGGTCAATTCTTTCTTGAGAAGCGCCGAGGTTAAAGGTTGTGATGAGGTCCTTTAGTATGGGTTGCAGCCCTTGATACTTCAGCACCTTAGAGTTGTTCAGCCTCCTAAGAGGAACGCTGCGCTCAGTAAGGAAGACGAACTTATTAAAGGCAGAGTAATGGTTCAAGTCGACTTCCTTACCAGGTACTTATAATTTCATTGTTATTTTGAATAACTGATAATATGAAATACGGGATACTTAGCTTCTTGATATACATGTACACTGGTTTTCACCCACCTCCCTGGGTGTGAATCAGCTACATGATTATCGGGTAAGATTAATATTGAAAAATGTTATTTTCATTAGTAAAATAAATTTTTGAATATACTTACCTGATAATCATGATTTAATTGACCCACCCTTCCTCCCCATAGAGAACCAGTGGACCGAGGAAAAATTGAGGTGGTGTCAACAAGAAGTACTGCAGTACCTGGCCACAGGTGGCGCTGGTGAGTACACCCCCCTCTTGTATAGCGATCGCTGGCGTATCCCTTCCGTAGAATTCTGTCGGGCAACGGAGTTGACAGCTACATGATTATCGGGTAAGTATATTCAAAAATTTATTTTACTAATGAAAATAACATATTAACAAAGGCAAATATAAAGTAAGTTATTTCAACAGTGAAGTTCTAAAAAAATTTGAAATATAAAATATTTTTTTAGACTTGATTAAATAGGTAATATTATCATAGAGATAAGCTTGTTGATTTCAATTTTAAGCCTCTTAAGAAGTATGAGAACTTGTACAAATTTGATAATACTGTACCATGTAAGATATGTTATGCTGTTAGGGAACCTAAAATAAAAAAAAAAAATAAAAAACACTTTTAGCAACTTAGGACTTGTATTCTTTACTTTTATTTTCTGTACTGTCTCTTTTAGCACCACTACAAAGCAGCGGTTTTCTGGGCAGACAAAGTCGTCAATCTGAGCAATGGAGCTCCCGTCGATGTTTATTGGTTGGCGCAAAGCTACTTCCTCACCAAGCAGTTTCACAGGGCCATTCTCTTGATTAACTCTTATAAATTAAACAGGGTGAGTATCATGTTACAACAGAGTAAGTTTCATGTAGTATGGTTTACTAGGACTAGTGTCATCAAGTCACCTCACTGGTGTACTTTAGACATAATTTATGGGTCTTTGGAGCATCATTTCTACCCTTAGCTGCTGTCTAATCTCTTCTTAGTGCAACCTTAAGGTTTTATCTCTGTTGCACATCGGTACTGAATGGCTTCCTTATCCCAAGCACTAATAAATCCAAATCCTTGTATGGATTACTGGGTAGTTAATATTCTCAATTACCAAAGTACCATTCTGAATACAGAACAGAGGACATGGAGAACTCAACAAGGGATGAAAGAAAGAATAATGCTTTTCCAACATATGGAGGAATAGAAAGTAAAGAGGCCTGTATGGGCAGTAAATGGAGGCCTTGGCTTGCTGAATATTAGACGAAACATAGAGGAGGAGATGACATTGTTGACTAAAGAAAGGTGTCTCAATATACCAGTTATCCATCAAAATACAAGATGTGGATCAGTTTTGATAGTAAGTTTGGATCTTAAGTCGAAGGCATGTAAGACATAGAGCCTGAATTCATAGGAGCAATGAAGCCCAGGACAGAGATGATATTTATAGCTTTGGTGGTGGATGATGATGGCATAAAAGTTGTTTTTAATAATCTTAAGAAAGAAATTTCTTAAAGATATGGCAAGATATGACCAAACTTTGATTTACGACCATCCAGATCTTGGTTTCTTTAACTTGATAGGTTTTCTTTTAATGGTTTGAGAGGCAGCTGAAAGTTTCTGTGTTGGAAACATAGGAAATATTTTGAAATGAAGCCAAAAAAACCTGAGTAGAGGAAATGTTTAAGAAATAAAATAAAAATTGGTATGGTTACTTTTTACAGCTCTGTAAGAAGCATTCATTGAAATTATGAATCTAAAATTTAGCCATTTGTTGCATAGTAGATCAGATGTGTGTAATGACTTTTGTACAGAAATGTAAATTTAATTTAAAAAAATCAATTAGACTAAGCTCACCAATCTTAAATTTTTCTTTGTAGGGGTTGATTTGATTTTGTGCTTTTTGTAATCCATAGTGATCATTTTCAGAATCCAACCTGTCAGTATTTGGTTGCATTGTGTTACTTTGAAGTTGGGGAGTTCCAGTCAGCATTGGAAGTTCTAGAGCCCACAGAAAACAACAACCTGTCACGTTTGAAAGCAGAAGAACCGCTCAGTGTTCCTGAAATAGATGATACTATGTCGGTAAGTTACACTAGGTTTGCTTGGTATTAGACATTTAAATGACACTAATAGAGACAAACTTCTTTTTATGCTCGTGGTTTAATTCTTAGCTGAATATTTAGTCTCCAACTAGGCCATAACACTTGCATGTCCTTGTTTTTATGTTAACTAAACCTGGCAACTAGGCCATAACACTTGCATGTCCCTGTTTTTATGTTAACTAAATCTGGTCCATATAAAAGCTACATGCTTAATGGACTTGGGCTGTACTAATAATGTTTATAACACATTTTTTTATTGTAACAAAGGCCAATAAAGATATCAATATCAATATCATCAGTTATTTATTAAATTATTTTGTCGTTTTCCTTGCTATTACGTTAATAGTTCTTTCTCTACTTGGTTTACATTGTGAGAAGTTAAGTACCTTTTTTTTGTACTTTTATTCTTTATTTATGTCCTTGACTACGCCTTACAGTATTTTGATTTTTTTTTGCAAGTCAAATTAATAGGAGTATAGCAAATACTATACCGTTGCACAACCAGTGCATCACCAAACAAATTAAAAGGCATTAGCGTATAAAGATCACACAAAGGTAGCATAGTACCTCAAAATGTCAGTGTTATGGTTATGAGAGGAAATTGCAAAGTATTCTGACATTTACTCTTATTTGTTGACTGATCACATTAATCGCCATTTAGCCTGCTTTATCTCCTGTATCTGTGATGCCACTTTAGTGGAATCACAACATTTATATCTGCTATTGTTGCAATTCTGGTGTCACTATTGTTGTACCTTAACATAGTTGATTTACTATAGTGTTAATTTGTCATTTTTTCAACAGGAAATGTTCTTAGAAATACTTTAGAAGAAATGATCACACATTTATTCAATTTGATATGCTAACTGCATAAATTCATAACAATCTGTGTTTCATCCTCAGAACACTTATAAGTAATATGAAGATAGCTTGAAATAGTTTTAAATACTTTATACAATATGCAGTATTTTATATATTGGTATTGGTTTTATATATAATAAGATTTTGAGTATGAAGTTGTAATGCATTTGTATGGATTATATGCATGTGATGAATTTGCACTCTGACAAACTTGAAGATAAATCTATTTTTACTATGACCTTTAATTATAAAATTAATCCTTTTGAGAATTAAAACAAAAACTTATTTTGTAGGTGGAATGTTCTCTACACTTACTCAAAGGTTACATATACGAAGCCAGTGACAATCGGGCCTTGGCAGCGAAGAGTTTCCGAGCTGCCATTCAAGCTGATCCCTTATGTTATGAGGCGGTTCATGCTTTAACCCAGCACCACATGTTGACTGTTAAAGAAGGTAGGTTTAAAGAAATTGTTCAACAGTTTATATTTTTGATGAAGATTAAAGAATGTCCATTTTACAACCGAGACCCAACCTAACACGCGACCTGGCTCGGGACTAGCCTCAGGGCACGTATCCTTCCACCTGGGGTAGTCCTCACAGAAAACGGAAGTAGGGTAAACTACACAAAACTCTGGTCGGTTGAGAGGAGATTCCAGGTACCTCCTAAGAAAGTAGTTCTCGGTAAGTATGTTAGGAAAAATACAAATTACTTAAAAATTTGTGATTTTACAACAACTGGGTTACTGATATAAGATGTAAAGCCCACATTTGTGGTGTGTGGATCTGCCAGGAGGGCAGTATTAGTACTGCACATGCGCCATTTGAATCCTCTGGTTTATAGCAAGTAACTGCTTGGCTTGTGGTGCACTGCAGCACTGTTGACAGTTGAGGGGAATTCCCAAACTTTTCTTTTTCCTGCTGGATTCCCTTGAACTTTTTACTCCTATACTGTGATCTTTTCTACCTGTTTCTTTATTTTTTTTTTTATCCTACACAAATAGAAACCTAAGTCCTTTAACCCTTTTACCCCCAGGCTATTTGGAACTTTCCAACCGTTAACCCCCAGGGGTTATTTTTTTTTCAAGCACATTTTGCAGTATATTATTTTTAAATTGCTCTAACAGCCTTAATTTTTGTCATAGAGAAGTCAGGTTGGTCTCATTCTCTTGGAAAATGCCTGAAGTTTCTCAAAAAATTATCAAAAATATGCAAAATAAAATGTAAATAGCAGTTTTTTGCAAGGACATACCGGTAAGTCCATGGGGGTAAAGGGATGAGTTTTGTGAAACGTACCAGTACGTCCTTTGGGGGTAAAAGGGTTAATAGGAGTATGACTTCAATGAAGCTGGAATGACCCTTTAAACTTTTAGTGAGGTAGTTATACTGTAGTTGCTGCTGGATGAAGGGTCGAGTAACCTTTACTTTGATTTCAGCTGTAGTATAGTACAGGTACAGACTTACTGCTCTGCTGCCTCGTAATCTGGCTGTTTTAATCTTATGCGATTTCTTTTAGATTGTTGTGTTCGGGGGATATTAATGGAAGATGCCAAGTATATGTAGTGTTTCCTGATAAGTAAATGTGAGAGAGTTTTCTGTGCAGCATACTTGTTTCTGTCGGACAGGATGTCGGTTTTTGTTCTATTCCTCGGAAATGTAGCCTTATAACGACAGCGTGAACCTAAGGAAGTCAGTTCTTCTTAGACATCTCGGTGCTCTGTTGGTCTGTTGGAGGAAGGAGTTCTGCTGCCGCCGAGTGTTCTGCTCTTCTTACCTTTAGTTTGTTCCGACAAGAGATACTTAGCTCGAACTACTTTCATAGGATTGGTATAAATCACTCCGCTCCGACCAAATTAATTCGCTTCCCACCCCCACAATGCCCTTGAGAAAATCATTGTCCTGCACAACCATGTAGAAGGCAAACTTCAATTTTCTCTTTCTCCTCTGACTCATCTTTGTTACAGTGTCTTTGGTGCATCTTCTCGAAGAAGTAAATGATGTTTTTACGAATAGAACTTACCTGGCAGTTATATATACATAGCTAATTATCTCTATTTCGGCAGAATTTTTCTAAAACTAGGCAACCGCCTTGTGGTGGTTGGGTGGTAACACCCGTTAAAGGGTGGTAGGAGGAATCATTCCCGTTTTCTGTTCTTCAGTTCATCTCTGCCGGCCGGATCGACAACACGTTGGTCCGTCATTAAGAGTTTTTCTTCGCTTTCCCTGCTCGGTGTACCAGTCTGCTTTTTTGGTGAAGTACTCTGATTTGGGGTTTTGGCGATCGTTGTATTTTGTTTTCTCTTAGCTTTTTTTTGCTGTTTTTCATTATGAGTGAAAAGAGTCATTACCGTATCTGTGCGAATGAGGAATGTAAGGTGAGACTACCGAAAATGGCGGTAGATCCTCACACTGTTTGTTCTCATTGTAGGGGTTTTGTTTGTGCCCTTGATAATAGGTGTGGGGAATGTAAGGTTTTGGATGAGAAAGATTGGTTAATTATGAAGCGCTATGTGCGTAAGCTAGAGCTCGATAGAGTTAGGAGAGCTTCTAGGTCTAAGTCTAAGTCTGTTAGTGGTAAGGAAGACGAACTTAGCGTAGATTTATCTATTGATCCTATTATTGATTCCTCTTTGGAAGTTGATCCTTCCCTTGAGGTAGTAACTCCTGCACCTCCTACAGGTTCCGTATCTACGGATGACCCTCGGTACGCTAGCCTGGCGGCCGAGTTGAAGGCCATTAAAGAACAACTGGAGGCCTTTAAAGGTAAGGAAAGTGAAAGTGCTTGTGGTAGTGCAGTGGAGGTGGCGACTGACCGAATCTGTCATACCCCTAGGCCTAGACCTCTACCAAGCTCCCAGGACCAAGGGAGAAGGTACGTCGATGACCGAAAGGGGGTGAGAGGTACGTACCCTCGGTCAGCCGTCGCCTCAGACAGTCCTGTTGTCGATTCCCAGGCTGCTCTTGACCGTCACGGGAAAGACGTGTCGGATGTGTTGTTTTCTTCTCCGAATTCGTCCAGACGTAAATGGAAGTATGAAGCTTCTAGACCTACTAAGAGGAGATGGAACCGCGACGAACGGTCTCGTTCTTTCTCTCCCGGTTCTAGCAGTTATGAACCTTGTCCGTCGGAGGATGATTTCGACTCCGTGCCTGTGAAAAGGACGAAGCCTGCTGCCGAAGATACGAGTGTTATTCGTCAGCCCCCCCCTTCGGGTCCGCAAGACCCAGCTGATGTTGCTAAATCCTTTATGTCTGTCATGCAGGAACAACTTTTGACTTTAGTACAAGCCTTTAGCCGCCCTCACGCCCAGTCTGACAGACGTAAAGACGACTCGTTGCCGATTAAGAAGTCTGCTTCTAAGAGAGAACGGAGTTCTTCTTTAAAGAAAACTTCTCCCTCTCTACGCCAGGATGAGGAATGTGTGCTTTCGCCAGGCGATACTTCTTCGCGATACCAGGGCGATACGTTTTCTCGTTCTCGATACCGGGACGATACCTTATCGAACGACGCTGCTTCTCGTTCTCGATACCAAGACGATACCGCCTCCCGTTCGCTTCGACACGACGATACCTCCTCTCGTTCGCTTCGCCACGACGATACCTCCTCTCGTTCGCTTCGCCACGACGATACCTCCTCTCGTTCACGACGCCACGACGATACCGACCCTAGTTCTCGACGCCACGACGATACCGCCTCTCGTTCACGACGCCACGACGATACCGCCTCTCATTCTCGCCGCCACGACGATACCGCCTCTCATTCTCGCCGCCACGACGATACCGCCTCTCGCTCTCGACGACAGAACGACTCTGCCTCTCGTTCTCGGTCCCAGGGCGATACCACCCTGCCTCTTCGGGACGATACTGCCTCTCGTCCCAAGGATTCTTCTAGCGCGGGACTCCAGGATGCAACCCGTCTTTTGCAGGATGATGCCTTTGATTTGCCCTTGTCGGGTTCTAAGGATCCTTCTCTTTCGAAGGATATTGCAGATGTGGATCAGGACCTCGAGGATGTTTCTGATGACGATGATAATCCTGCCGACGCTGTGGGAGATTACAAAGTTCTCTCTCGCTCCCTTCTAGAACTTTTTGGAGAGGAATTTCAACCTGCTGCCCCTCAATCTCCTCAGTCCCAATTTAACAGAAAGAAGGCCAAGAAACAGTCGGCCTTCATCAAGATGAAGCTGTCTATCTCCGCAAAGAAGGCTCTCACGAAGATTGATGACTGGATGATGGAGCGGAGACAAACAGTTAAGACTTCCTTCTCGTTTCCACCAGCTCGTCTTGCTTCAAGAGCGGGTATGTGGTATGCAACTGGAGAACCTTTGGGTCTGGGAGTGCCTTCCTCCTCCAAGGGTGACTTCTCTGGTTTAGTGGACTCTGCTAGAAGGCATGCTCTCAACTCAGCCAAGGTCATGTGGTCGATGTCGGAGCTGGATCATCTCGTCAAAGGTATTTTTAGAGCCTTTGAGGTTTTTAGTTTCCTAGACTGGTCGCTTGGGACTCTCGCAAGGAAAACTGAACAGATGGAAGGATCTAGGGACCTTACCAGTATTATGTCCTTTATGGATAAGGCCCTCAGAGATGGGGCGAATGAGTTGGCTGCTCTGTTCTCAGCTGGGGTCCTAAAGAAGAGAGCTCTGCTTTGTTCTTTTGCTTCTAGGTCTGTTACCAATGCTCAAAAGTCTGAGCTTCTTTACGCCCCCCTCTCTCAACATCTTTTTCCCGAGTCCCTGGTTAATGACATTACGCGTTCTCTGGCCCAAAAAGCCACCCAAGACCTTTTATCTCGTTCTGCTCGTAAGCCCTTTGCAGCCCCTCCTTCTTCTTTGAAACGGGAGGAAAGGAGATTCCAGCAGCCCTTTCGGGGCAGGACTACTTCAAGATCAGATTTTAGAGGGAGAAGGCAAGATTCAGGACCAAGATCTACCAGGGGTTCTTTCAGACCTCGCTCCAGAAAATGAAGTTCGTCTCCTCCAGACAGTAGGCGCAAGACTGTCAGGTTTTTGGCAGTCTTGGAAGAGGAGAGGGGCGGACACCTGGTCCCTCTCAGTCATCAAGGAAGGATACAAGATCCCCTTTCTGAAAAAACCTCCTCTCGCAGATGCTCCGCTGACCTTAGTAGCCCGGTACTCAGATCCTGGGAAACAGAAGGCCCTAGTAGACCTTGTCAACCAAATGCTAGACAAGGGGGCGATAGAACCGGTTCGGGATCTAGTCTCCCCAGGCTTTTACAATCGCCTGTTTCTGGTCCCCAAGAACTCGGGCGGATGGAGACCCGTCCTGGATGTCAGCGCTCTCAACGTATTTGTGGAGAAGACAAAGTTCTCCATGGAGACGACTCAGTCGGTGCTGGCGTCAGTACGTCCAGGGGACTGGATGGTGTCCCTCGACTTGCAGGATGCATATTTTCATGTCCCCATCCATCCGACTTCGAGGAAGTACCTGAGGTTTGTAATGGAGGGCAAGTGCTTCCAATTCAGAGCTCTTTGCTTCGGTCTCAGCACGGCTCCTCAAGTCTTCACCAGGGTAATGGCGAATGTGTCAGGTTGGCTGCATCAGGAGGGGATAAGGATATCCTTCTATCTGGACGATTGGCTGATTCGTTCACGATCGAGGGAGAAATGTCTGGAGGATTTACGGAAGACTTTTATGATGGCTCAAGATCTAGGCCTGGTCATCAACAGGGAGAAGTCTCAGATCAGACCGAATCAGACTATTCTCTATTTGGGGATAGTTCTGAATTCAGTTCTTTTTCGGGCTTCTCCCTCTCAGGAAAGACAGACCAAGTGTCTCGTAAAAGTCAGAACTTTCCTGGACAAGAAGAGATGCACAGCGAAGGAGTGGATGAGTTTGCTGGGGACTCTATCCTCCCTCGAACTGTTTGTCTCTCTGGGGAGACTCCACCTAAGGCCTCTTCAGCACTTTCTTTCGAAGACATGGAACAGAAAGATGCAGGAAGACTCCTTTTCCTTCCCCATTCCAATAGAAGTCAAGACTCTTCTGAAGTGGTGGCTGGACCCAACCTTGTTAGGGGAAGGGATCTCCTTACACAAGAAGAACCCAGACCTAGTGTTGTTTTCAGACGCATCAGAGTCAGGCTGGGGGGCAACACTAGGAAGCAAGGAGGTCTCAGGCTATTGGGAAGGAATTCAGCTGGGATGGCACATCAACAACAAGGAGCTGATGGCCATTTTTCTGGGGCTAAAGGCCTTCAAGGACTTGGTGTCTGGGAAGATTGTGGAGGTCAACTCAGACAACACCACAGCTCTTGCTTACATCAGGAAGCAAGGAGGGACTCACTCTCTGTCTCTCTTCGAGACAGCAAGAGAGCTCCTTCTTTGGGCGAAGGAGAACAGGATAAGCCTGCTGACGAGGTTTGTTCAGGGACAGAAGAATGTGAGGGCGGACATGCTCAGCAGGAAAGGGCAGGTCCTTCCCACAGAATGGACCCTCAACCAACAGGTCTGTCAGAGTCTCTGGAGGCTGTGGGGGAGACCCCTCATCGATCTTTTCGCCTCCAATTTATCCAAGAGGATCCCCATCTATTGCTCCCTAGTTCCGGACAGAGAGGCAATAGCAGTAGACGCCTTTTTGATGGATTGGACGGGGATGGACACTTATGCTTTTCCCCCGTTCAAGATCATCAATCTGGTAGTCAGGAAATTCGCCCTCCTCGATTCGGGACGGATGATCCTGATAGCTCCGTTCTGGCCGATGAGGGAATGGTTCACGGAGGTGGTGGGCTTGTTGATGGACTTTCCAAGAAGCCTCCCTGCAAGTCCAAATCTGCTCAGACAACCCCACTTCGAGAGATATCATCAAAACCCCCTCGCTCTCAATCTGACTGCCTTCAGACTATCGAGAAGCTCGTCAGATCGAGAGGCTTTTCAGCGCAAGCTGCGAAAGCTATCGCCAGAGCGAGGAGGGTCTCTTCGCAGAGGGTCTACCAGTCCAAGTGGGAGACTTTTAGGGCTTGGTGTAGGAAGCACAAGATTTCCTCATCCACTACCTCTGTGAGCCAGATTGCGGATTTCTTGTTGTACCTCAGACAGGACGCTAAGCTAGCTGTGTCCACTATCAAAGGGTACAAAAGTATGCTCTCTTCCGTCTGTCGGCATAGAGGCTTGGACTTGTCTCGCGATAAGGACTTACATGACCTCTTGAAGTCTTTTGAGACGACCAAGCAGACCCAGTTAAAGCCCCCTTCTTGGAACCTTGATGTGGTTCTTAAATTTCTGTGCACCAAGAGATTTGAGCCCATCTCACAGGCTCCCCTTAGGGAGGTTACCAAGAAGACCCTCTTTCTTTTGGCCTTAGCAACAGCTAAAAGAGTTAGTGAAGTCCATGCAATTGAAAAACAGGTAGGCTTCAATCTGAATGGGGCAGTTTGTGCCTTGAGATTAGACTTTCTCGCTAAGAACGAGAACCCTTCTAAGCCCTGGCCGAGGACCTTTGAGGTTCCTAACTTGACCAACCTAGTGGGTCAAGAGCAAGAGAGGCTGCTCTGTCCAGTACGAGCCCTCAAGACCTACTTGTCTCGCACAAAAAGTGTGAGAGGCTCTTCTAGCTCCCTGTGGTGTTCTGTGAAAGATCCTCAAAAGCCCCTTTCCAAGAACGCTTTGTCCTTTTTCCTGAGGGAAGTGATAAGAGAAGCGCATCTCTTGTGTGAGGAGGAACACTTCGGACGTTTAAAAGTGCAAGCTCACGAAGTGAGGGCCATTGCGACCTCGCTTGCTTACCGCAAGAACATGTCGCTCCGTCAAATTATGGATGCGACATTCTGGAGGAGCAACTCTGTGTTCGCCTCTCATTACCTCAGAGAGGTGAGGGTGGATTATGAGAAATGTTATACCTTGGGACCATACGTAGCTACGGCTTCTGTATTAGGCAAAGGAGTTACTACCTCCCCTCAACCTTAGTTTTGTTTACTTGTACATAGGTTGGTGTATTTTTTTATTGGTTGTCCGAGGACTTCGACTTGTGTACAGTCACCTCAGTCTAGTTAGATAATTCTTATCTACTTTGCAAATGTTAGGTGGTTGGTTTGGTAAAGTTGCGGTTTTTTATTTGGGGCAATAGGTAGTCCTGAAGTCTAGTCAGATTGTTGGTCTCACCCCGTTGACAGACTCGATTGAGTGTTTTTCAGCACTGCAGGTCACATCCTGGCTGACACTCCTAAGGGAAAGCGACTCAAGAGGCAGGAGCCTTTGAAGTCAGCTACCTTAGCAGGTAAGGAATCAAGGTGTTTATTTATCCTACAACTTTTTTGGTTGTTTCCCCAACGATGTTACTGTCTATCACCCTCCTCCAAGTGTGTTAATCAGCTATGTACAGTGATACCTCGGTACTCGACCATAATCCGTTCGAGATCCGTGTTCGACCTCCGATTTGTTCGAGTACCGAATTTTTTTTCCCCATAAGAAATAATGGTATATATTCTATTCCGTTCCCAAGCACTCGAACAGGCCCAAAATATTAATAAAACGTGTACCTAAACAACAATAATTATCTAAATGTGTATGAAATTGGTCAGAAAATCCTATAAAACAATTTTAAACCATTTACTGTACTAAAATAAAACAATTTTAAACCATTTTCTGTACTGTAGTGAACATACCTTTGAGCAGCGGTTCGATGGCATACAGGGATGGATGTGGAGAGGATGGAAGGGGGAGGTTACTGCTTGGAAGGAGAGTCCCCTTCCATGATGTGGCGGGGTAGTTCTCCTTCAGGAGTTGTTTCTCTCTCCAATGAAAGGGTGGGCAGATCTATTTCAGGGGTTTCTTCTCTTCTTTGTCTCTTCTTTGGAGGAGAAACAGGCTTTGATGTAGCAGCTTTCTTTTCTTTTGTGAAAAACTGGTCTATTGTTAATTGTTTCTTCCTCCTCTGCAGTATTCTTCGAAAATGATACATGACACTATCATTAAACATATGCACTGCCCGGTTTGCTACTGCAATTTCTGGGTGGTATTTTTCAGCAAAAGCCTGCACATCTGCCCACTTGGAACAAATTTCATTGATGAGAGAACTTGGAACATCCTCCCTTACCTCATCCTCTTCTGAAGATTCCTGCTCCACAATCAGATCCTGCTGCTGTTGTTGTTGCAGGTGCAACAATTCCTCCACAGTCAACTCGGTAGAATGGCTTTCTACAAGCTCATCAATATCATCCTTGTCGACCTCAAGCCCCAAACTCCTGCCCATGACAACAATTTCCTCAACGACATCAGTGTCATCAGAAATTACAGGGGTAGCAGTGCTTGGACCCGCCTCTGGTTGGAAACCTTCAAACTCCCTCTCTGTGACACATGATGGCCACAGCTTACGCCAGGCAGAGTTCAATGTCCTATAGGTCACACCTCGCCAAGCTTGGTCAATCATGTTAACAGAGTTGAGGATGCTGAAGTGTTCCTTCCAGAATTCCTTTAGGGTCAACTTCGTGTCACTGGTCACTTCAAAACACTTTCTGAAAAGGGCCTTGGTATAGAGTTTTTTGAAGTTTGAAATGACCTGTTGGTCCATGGGCTGGAGTATGGGAGTAGTATTGGGGGGCAAGAATTTGATTTTGATAAAGCTGTATTCTTCTTTCAAGTCATCCTCGAGACCTGGAGGATGTGCAGGAGCATTGTCCATAACCAGAAGACATTTCATTGGCAAGCTCTTTTCAATGAGGTAAGCCTTAACCTGGGGGGCAAACACTTCGTTTATCCACTCAGTAAAGAATTGTCTTGTGACCCAAGATTTAGTGTTCGAGCGCCACATAACTGGTAGTGCACTTTTACAAATATTATTTCGTTTGAACACCCGGGGGTTGTCCGAGTGGTACACTAACAAGGGTTTGATCTTGCAATCGCCACTTGCATTTGCACACAGCAACAATGTTAGCCTATCTTTCATTGGCTTGTGACCTGGCATCTTCGTCTCGTCCTTGGTAATGTACGTATTGGCTGGCATTTTCTTCCAAAATAACCCAGTCTCATCACAATTAAAGACTTGTTGTGCGATCAAATTTTGTTCATTTATGTACCGATCGAATTCCCCCACGTATTTATCGGCTGCAATTTGATCCGAACTAGCTGCCTCCCCATGCCTAGTAACACGATGAATACCTGTTCTATTACGAAACTTTTCAAACCAACCCCTGCTCGCTTTAAATGTAAATGAATCACTTTCACTGGTACTCGGACTTTTCTTCACTAATTCTTCATAGATATGCAACGCTTTTTCACAAATGAACGCTTCACTGACACTTTCCCCGGCCAACTGTTTTTCTTTAATAAATATTAAAAGCAACTTTTCCATCTCCTCAATCACTTGTGGCCTTTGCTTAGTTACCGCCGTAACTCCCGTTGCAACATTCGCCTTCTTAATCATTTCTTTATGCTTTAAAAACGTAGAAATGGTCGACTTCGCCATTCCGTATTCTACCGCTAAATCGGACACTCGTACACCATTCTCATATTTCGCTATAATTTCCTTCTTCAACTCGATCGTTGTTCGCACTGTTTTCCTCTTCTCCTTCCCCTTAACACTCATTACTTTCTTGGGACTCATTATGAAAGCTAAAAAAGCAATTAAAAGCACTGAAAATCACTAAATCACAACGAATGCTGATCGCGCGTTGTCTGAGTGACGCTCTCGAGAGAACTGATGCTTCCCGAACAAGCGAGAGTGGCCGAGATGGCGCGATCATCACAAAGCCCATGCGGTCGTCACGTGTTCGGCTGGTCGAGTACCGAATTTTTGGTCGAGCACCGCAGCAAAAATTTCTCGAAAATTTTGGTCGAACTCCGAATTGTTCGAGTATAGAGTCGTTCGACTACCGAGGTATCACTGTATATATAACTGCCAGGTAAGTTCTATTCGTAAAAATGGAGTTTTTATGATAAAACAAAGTTTTATGAATACTTACCTGGCAGTTATATATACATTCGAAGGCCCACCCACCTCCCCTCAGGAGACAGGTCGGGCATAGATGAACTGAAGAACAGAAAACGGGAATGATTCCTCCTACCACCCTTTAACGGGTGTTACCACCCAACCACCACAAGGCGGTTGCCTAGTTTTAGAAAAATTCTGCCGAAATAGAGATAATTAGCTATGTATATATAACTGCCAGGTAAGTATTCATAAAACTTTGTTTTATCATAAAAACTCCATCTTCGAAGAACTCCAGGAGGACCGATTGCGATTGATAGGAGTCACATACGCATGACTGTTACTTTTCCTCTCTCCATGGGAAGGACAGTGCGGTACATAAAACTTGCCATCTACAGTGGAAGGAAACATCGGCATACACAATTCTAGAGAGGCTCAGTTTTGTATTGGGAGAAGCAAGTGCTGAGAGTTGTCTTATATTGCAGGAAGAAACATCAGCATGCAAAGCTCCTGTACGGGGCAGAGCGCACGCACAGGATGGTCTCTATTTCTCTCTTTCAGGAAAGAAAGGGAAGCGGCATGTGCCAAAAACTATCCTTCATTTTGGAGAAGTATTGGTACATGCTGCTCCAGCTTGAACAGAGCACGCACACTTCCCCCTCGCCCAGACAATCAACCGATCTGTAACCATTACTATTGGAGGGAGAGAATATCTGTGCATGCTGAAAACTATCCCATACTGGGAAGAAGTATTGGTATGTAATTCTCCAGCTATGTTCGGTCTTGTGGCAAGGTAAGTGTATGCTGAAAATTATCCCACAGCGGAAGGAAAATTCCGCACACACAATACTTGGTCTTATACTGAACTTATTGCCCTACAGGAAGAACCTGTCAGTGGCTCAAGTCCAGAAGGCAGGATTCTGGAATGACAGACAGCCTTTACTGCCTATATGAATTACCCATAGGTCGCTGGATAACCTTATCCTTGATCCTGCAGTAGCTACTCGACAAATTGCGTTATGACTCTTCCTCTCTCATGGGACAAGAAGCATCTTGTCCAAGATAGAGGTTGTAACATGTCTAGGAGGAGAGGTAAGAATGTCTGGCCTTTCTTCTCTTACACTTTCCCTCTCTTGTTGTGTGGCAGTCGTTCTGTTATGTACTGGACCAGACTCATGATGCAGGTAAGCCTCATGATTGAGTAACTTTTCTTCACTGTAAAGTTTTGTATTGAAATATCATCTTCCCTTCCTCCCATACAATAGGGAGGATGGACAGAATGTATTCAAGCCCAATTCTCGTAATGACCATACTGTGCGGTACATTCAGACAACATATCCTTACAGATATAAGTTCTTCCATGACTGTCTACCAGTCTCCTGGTTGGAACCTAGCACAACATGTGCTACATTTGCTGGACCAAAATAGGTAATCATATTGCAGATATTCATTCTTACGTGTTTACAAACCTTTCGTCCTTTAAAATAGGGAATGTCTTTAGTGGAGCTGGAATGCCTGTTGGAATCATTAACGAGGTAGTGAACAATACGTGGGGAGCACTGGCAAATAGCCCCACCCACTCTCCTGTCAAAGATTCTTTGCTTTTGTCTTAGGCTTGAATGTGTTGGTTCCTATTCAAGGCTATGTATTATTTTTTTCATACTTTTTAGTTTTAATTTTTGATATTGGCTTTGTGTTAATGATGAAACAATGTAGATGCTAGTGTAGGCTGCACACTGGGTTGGTTTAAAGCTAAACCGGTCATAGATCTAGTGAATCTGTACTTTAGGGTCGTGATCATAGCCTCCAATTAAGTTGGGCCTATTCTTTGAGGAGCATGAAGGTTAAATCTTCTCTGTTGTCATTTTTGGCAATGCCCATGATGGTACAGAGAGGGCTGCATAGCACTAGCCCCTTTTATTGAATTCGTTGAACCTTTTGTATATATTTGATGTATGCC
The DNA here is from genome assembly GCF_036898095.1 of Palaemon carinicauda. Classification (NCBI taxonomy): domain Eukaryota; kingdom Metazoa; phylum Arthropoda; class Malacostraca; order Decapoda; family Palaemonidae; genus Palaemon; species Palaemon carinicauda. The sequence continues at coordinate 153,515,078 of NC_090736.1, forward strand.
CCTGACCTAATTCTGGGGAGTATGCTTCAGGAGCAGGAAGAACTCTGATCTATATCAGGGAGTTTTTTCATGGTTGGTGGAGTGGAGGGTGATTGTTGTACATATATAGTTTTCCGAGTCATTTCCTTAGATCTTGCGGGTAGGCCTGTGATGTTGTCTTTAAGGGAGCTGGTAGCTGAGACGATCTGGGCCCGTGTCCTCAGTGCCAGTAACCCCAGTAGTAGTCCCAGTTATTGCAGATGTGATGCCAATGCCATAGAAGTACTCTTGCGCTTGTGGTTATGGCTGTGCCGGTGCCTGAGAACGAAAGAAGACTCCTGCACCGGTAGTTGTAGAGCTGAAGCTTAAAGCTTCACATGAGAAGCCCCGGTGCAGTTAAAACCTGTGCATGTAGCAAGTGAGTGTGCCGGCTGCTTCCCCTGTAAAAATGGCCCTCAGTGTTTTGGTTCCTTTTGGAGGAATCTTTGTGGTTTTTACCCTTGGAGCTTCATTATTGATGGTCACTCAGATCTTGGCTTCCATGCTTGTAGAGCCTGAGGGGAAATGTGGTGCTAGAATAAAGCAAGTACACTCCTCTTCATCTTCTAGCTCTTCCTCCTCCTCTTCCTCTTCTGATTCTGATGCTTCTTCTAATAAGAGGAAGTAGTAGTCCAGGGAGGTCAGTCATAGTTGCAAGAGTAGGGGTCTTGACGACACCACCTCTCCTTTTGGGGTGATGGACAACACAGGCGTGGGGCTGTGGCCCAGGAGGTTAAACAGTTACACAGCCCCATGCAGACCTATACACACCTCCTGTTGGCCCTGTGTTGGACGAGCAGGGAGCCCTCCAGCCTCATTCTTGTGGTTATAAATATTTTTACATACAGTACATAATGGCTAAAGATTTCCTTTTTATTTTTTAATTTGGTAAAACTTTTCATATATAGATTGGCACATGAATCCCAATCAAATGGTGAAAAAATTAATTTTAGTTAATGAATTATAGTTACAGTATTCTATTTTATGTATATCTTTTACATCATACAAGCACATTAGAAACAGCTTCCTTTGAATGATGATATTAAGGTTGAGTCAAAGGTGATTGTCCAGTTATGATAAATTTACAAATTTTTACTGTTACTCATGCATATGCTCTATGGCCTAAACTTCATAATTAATCAATCAATCTTATACAATATTTACTATTTGTATTTATGAATATAAATTATTAATTTTATTTTAAAGTATCTTTATATACCGATTCTTTGCTTTTAATTAAGAACTACTCTGTAGTACTGTATATGAAAATCTATTCACAAAAAATTGTACGGACATTTATTCAAGTGAATCTTCCATTGGTTAGTATTTTAAGATAGAAATTTTGTGTAGTTTCTGTGTAAAAATTTTATTTAGTAACATTTTTAACATATTATATGTTGTCTGAGCAAAAATCTGGAAGTACTTTTAGTCTTCTGGAAGCTTTTTAAACTTAATAGATTCTTCCTGGACAAAGATCTGGCAGTAATTTTAGTCTTCTTATTTATAGTAGGTGAATATAGTATGATATTCTGATCTTCCTGGAGTATATATTATGTCCAATTCTGGGTTACATGAGATAGCAAGATTTTTAAAGATATGAAATTTCTCATTCAAACCTCTCTCTACAGAAAAAGAGCTTCTGGCATCACTACCTCTTTCTAAGATATGCAACGAACCCGAGACTGCTGTGGTAATGGCTGTTTATGAAACAAGAGTGAACAAATACAGTTCACCCAACCAACCATTGCCTAAACCTGCTGAGCCCTTAGTATCAAATGCAGACTTCATCACAGCACAAGCAGAAAAGCTCTATTACAACTGCAATTTTGCACAATGTCATAGATTAACACAGGAGTATGTAAAAGAAGTTTTTTTTTATAAGATTTACTGGAAATCTCTCTCTCTCTCTCTCTCTCTCTCTCTCTCTCTCTCTCTCTCTCTCTCTCTCTCTCTCATGAAATAATTGATGTTAATTCTTGGTAAAGTCTTGTTTGTTACAGATTACTGTCTGCAATGTAGTATTGAACTACTAGAGTTTCCTTATAGTACTCTTTCAACTATCAACTGCATTATTTTTAACATTTAATTTACATACATTCCATTTATTTTCTAATCAAATTTATCCCATCTTTAACTGACTAGTCAGAAGTCAGCCAGCTCTTATAACTTATCAACTATAATTCAAAATTTTTAATTTGTCAACTAGCAGTCCAACTTCTTTACCTTTTAAACGATCAGGCTAATTTTTAACTTACTGCGCTGTGTTAACTTGTCGATAATCAGCAGACCAGCTTCTTTAAGTCAACTCTATTTTAGTTCCACTTCTCATTTTAAACCAATCCTTCTGGCATATCCTGTGAGATTGTATAAATAACAATGATAACAGAGATTGATTATTCAAGTTTGAGTTTTGAAGAAAAGAAATATGACAAGCATTCATATAGTTTATCTAAAGTATTTCTATAATTTCTTTGCGTAACATAATTTACTTCCTTTTCATCATGATTTGGATAACTTATATATTACATCTTATTTTGCTTTCAGAGTTTTGAAAAAGGACCCTTATCACACTGGTTGTTTGCCTATACACATATCATGTTTGGTCGAGCTGAAACAATCAAATAGTAAGTAAATGTTTCCTGACTTATATCAGTGGTTAGCGTTTTTTCTAGATATTATTGTTATTATTACTAGATAAAATACAACCCTAGTTCCAAAGCAGGATGCCAAAAACCCAAGGAAAATAGCCAAGTGAGAAAAAACAAAGGAAAAATAGGATAGTTTGTCTGAGAGTACCCTCAAGCCAGAGAGGGATGAAGCTCACCCATATTTGAATATAGAAAGCACAGATTGTTGCTAAAACTATAGACAGCACAGATTGTTGCTAAAAATGCTTTCTTACACCATTTTCAATAAGTCAGACCAAGTTATAACTAAAATGACCTCATTTGGTGGACTTAACTTACGATTCAATCAGCCTTGTAAGGCAGGTCTCGTTTTACTTCTTCACATCTTTTATATTTCATAGCTTATTTATTTTTGTTACATTTTATGGCAAATTATTACCTGTTAATGTTTATAAATGAGGATTCTCATAGAATATTCTGTCTGCTCCAGGGATTATAAATAATTACCTCATATATTCTTCACATGATAAAGAAATTGTACCATTTCAGGTTTATTCTTATTAGCACACAAGTTAGTGGATCTATATCCTGAAACTGCCCTTGCATGGTTTGCTGTTGGATGCTATTATTATTTGATAGGTAAGTGTACCTGAATCTTTGTCGAGTATTATTTATTATTTAAAAGATTGTAAAGATGCCTATGATTCAATAATTGTGTATGCCGCAGTATTAAGTAAATTAAAATATGATTATCAGTTAGCTATTACAATTACAACCTTTGAGAATCATATACTGTACTGTATAGTAATTTGAATATAACCATCAATGGCCTCTCAAAAATCAAATGAATAGGACACCAAGATATAAGTCTTAATTAATTTCAGTCTTACATTTCATGTTTGGTGTGCTACAAAACATATTGTGATAATGTAATTCCCATCAGACTTTTTTCACTTAAAACTATGGCAATATAATAATTTTTCCCCATGTACAATCATTAGATTTATGCAAGGTTATGGTTTCAGGGAAGAATGAGCAGGCACGTAGATACCTTAGTAAAGCGACGGCATTAGACAGAGTCTTTGGGCCAGCCTGGATAGCGTATGGTCATTCATTTGCTGCAGAAAACGAGCATGATCAGGCAATGGCTGCATACTTCAAAGCAGCGCAACTCATGAGAGGGTGTCATCTACCACAGCTTTATCTAGGAATGGAATATGGCCTCACGAACAACCCTAAATTTGCTGAAAAATTTTTCAAGGAAGCTTTAGATATTGCGCCAGAAGACCCTTTTGTGTTACATGAACTTGGAGTTGTGGCTTTCAGTAATCAAGAGTAAGTGCATAAGAGTAAGGACTGGCTGTTTTTTCTATATATATATATATATATATATATATATATATATATATATATATATATATATATATATATATATATATATATATATATATATATATATATATATATATATATATATTTTTCAATATTAATCTTACCCGATAATCATGTAGCTGTCAACTCCGTTGCCCGACAGAATTCTACGGAAGGGATACGCCAGCGATCGCTATACAAGAGGGGGGTGTACTCACCAGCGCCACCTGTGGCCAGGTACTGCAGTACTTCTTGTTGACACCACCTCAATTTTTCCTCTGTCGTGCCTCCGGCTAGACCTACATGGATACGCTGTTGATTCTGGAGTTTTTGCTCACGATTTGGTGATGTTTTTGCTCTAGAGTTTAGCTTTCGCTATTCAGGAAGTTTTATCATTAGCTTAGCTAGTTTTTGGAATTAATTTGATTAATTATGGTGACGAAGAGAGTATGAACTCTCTTTCACTTTTAAATGGCCGACCCTTCCCTTAGACGGAAGTGTTGGTGTCTAAGAGAGTATAGACTCTCTTTCTTAATTTTGCTTAACAAAGTTATAGATTTATTTGTTTATATTCGACCTTTCCTAATAGTAGGCGGTCTTTTCTTGGTACCGAAGTTAATTAACATTGAGCCCGTCATTTCGGTTTTACCTGTTAACATATGCTATTTTAATGTTTTTGAAAGAATTTCTTTGATAGTCTCGTACTGTTTTCAAAGTTGAACTAACGTTTTGTTTTGTCTCTGCAGTTGTTGACGTTCAGAACGTTCAACTTGCGCTCTATCGTTACGATAGAGAGAGAATTTTCACGGTGTCACGTTGCAGTAAGAGTAAACCGTTTCTAGCGTTTTGTTCATTCTTTCTTAGCTTAATGGTTTTAATTCTAATAAAGGAACTTTTTATTTGGGAAATCTTTCAGTTTTTTTCCTTTAACAATAATATGTTTTAACGATATATATGATTGGGCTCTTCTCTCAGGTTCTAAGTCAAGAGAGAGAGAGAGATAGAGACGGAGGGAGAGAGAGGAGGATAAACGTTTCGTTCAAGCGAGTAACGTTGTTATCGTTTTTGCTCTTCTCCCTAGTCTCTTTAGGGGAAGAAGGTAAACGTTTATAGAGTTTTATTCTTGTTCTCAAGCTTTATGCGGTGAGAGATTTTAAACGTAGTTTATTTGATCTAGTGTTTAGTCTCTTTCCAGCCACTGAATTATTTATCTTTCATTAGATTTTTCTGTTACATTGTAATTCTGTTTTCGCAATTACTAACTTTTAAGGAAGGATAGAATTGCGTGTTTCAGGTACAAACCACTTAAAGTTTCGAGTTCAGTGAAATAAGTGCAAACAGAAAATCAAAAGTGATAAGTGATAAGCGCAAAGTGTTACAGTGTTGCGTTCGAGGGTTCGTCTGTTCGTGCCAGTTGTTCGCCTAGTCTGGGACCTCTTACAAGCTCCCAAGCCCAGGGGAGAAGTAATGTCGAAGGACTTATGGGTTCAGCAGGCCTTGATCGACGAACAGACGTTTTCCCTCCGTGGTTTCGGGTGTATCTACACACGTTGCCAACGTGATCACCCCACCCACACAAAGACGAGAGAGCCCTTTTATTCCTCGTCTTCGGAAGAGGTTTCTCGCAGAAACCATGGACCAAATCTTGCAGCTTTTAAGTGCAAGTCGGTCCCTTCCGCACAAGTCCAACTCCTAGGTGTAGCCATTAGCCCTGGGTCAGTTCGGACTTGCTGCAGTACGACAACTGCACACCTCCCAGAGAGGCAAGGTGGTATCGCAACAGGCAGTAGCTCCGTCTGTTGCCGCACCAGCTGTTTTAGACCCTCAGTCTCAACGGACAGTAGCTCCGTTTGTTGTTGTCTTTCTTAAACTCTAGTGGTCTATGCTGCAGACAATGCAGTCTCAGCTTGCGGTGTTGATGCAGGAGTTTCAGGCAGAGAAGGTTAATACACCTCCTCCTGCGAACGCTCCTCCTCCTCTGCGCAGTACAATCTGCCAGACGTATGAGGTTGAGGTTCCTCAAGCTACCTCCATGCGTGAGCTGCCGCGTTGGGAGTTGCCAGTTACCAGCGTTGTGCAGCAACCTCCTCAACAATGGGGACAGGAGTCTTATGCCTTACAACCTCCTCTTCCCTTGAGACAAGAGTTTCTTGCAGTAAGACCATCCTCCAGGCAGCAACCTCTTGAGGTACGACAACCTCTACCATCCTTGAGGCAGCCACCTCAGCTCTCGCAGCTGCTACCTCAACTCTCGAGGCAAGCACCTCAAGAACCTCAACTCGTGAGACAGGAACCGCGTTCTGCGCAGCCGCCACCTCAACTCTCGCAGCTCACACCTCAAGAACCTCAACTCGGGAGACAGAAATCTCTTACTGCGCAACCACCTCAACCCTTGAGGCAAGCGCAACTCTTGACAGTGCTGCCAGGTCAAGTTGGACAAATTACCTTAGATTCGTCCACGAAATTACCCCATTTTCATCAAAATTTCCCTAGATAATTTTTTATTTGTATATAATACAATAACACTGATTCCTATAACCTTTTTGTCTTCAAGAGACAGGTTTATCACTTCTTAAAGGGTTGACTTTCCGCTAGCAGCTATCTATCTCAGTTTTTGAGCCGTGGGCTATATGAAAGCCAAGAGCTTATCCCATCAGCTTACAACTAAAAAAAAAAAAAAAAAAAAAAAAAAAAAAAAAAAAAAAAAAAGAAAAAGAAAAAAAAAAAAAAAAAAAAAAAAACATTAAATGGAACAATCAATAATACTCACTTGTATTCTTTTTTTTAATGTTTTATTAATAAATTTACATTCTAATTTCATTAGAAGGGGCTAGTGTTCGATCCCAAGTATGAGGTAGAAATTTATTTCTATTTGAACACGATGTTGTGTTGATATTTATCCATATTGTCTCATTAGAGGTAATTTGAATGAATTACTACCAATTGTGTCACGTGGTGGCCCGGGGAAATCTGGTAAAACTCTCTGGTAAAGAGACTGATGTCTCACCAGGTAAATCCTCGGACAGCTAGATTAGTGTCAGGTTCAGATTTCTTTTAAGCAGCATGAGCCTCATCCCATGCAGCATGAGCCTCATCCCATGCAGCATAAGCCACACGCCATGCAACATGCTCTGCTTACCTTACAGCATGCTCTACATACAGCATGCTCTGCATACAGCATGCTCTGCATACCTTACCGCATACTTCTCAGTCACACATCTTTGGTTGTTTCCAACTCACTAGACTGTCAAGCAGTTTCATAACGTTGCCTTCTAGTCTGCTGCTTTTGCACCAGTGAAACCCTCACTGAGAGAACTTAGCTTTTCTCGGATATGGTTCCTGTAGATGAGAAAGTGCTATTCTCCCTCCTTCTGATATTCCCTTGAGGACTCTGTCATTTGGAGAGGAGCCTTTAGCTGCGTAGCCTCCTATGGACTTTTATTTAAGCATAACATGCTTCCAGGGAAGGTAATGGTTCCACTTCAGTCGCTAACCCCTTCTGTTACCACACCTGCTCCCATAGACCTTGAGCTGTGTTGCAAGACATGCAGTCCTAGCTTAGTCCTTGTTAGAGGATTTTTTGTTTACGGAGTCAGTGTGTCACTGGGAAGACGTTCAACAACCAGCAGAAGTGACTTGTTGTGACGCAGTGCGGCAACCTCAGCAACCCGATAAGGAGTTGTCTGTACGACCCAGACAGTCTAGACAGCTTCGGGTTGTCACTGTACTTCCTCGCTTCCCCATGGTTGACAGTTCACAGACTGTGCAGCAGTACCATGGTCTTGTGTCCGGCTCCGTCAGACGACTAGCTTTTAAGAGCTCCCACAAGTCGTCGCTGTCTGGAGATTCTCAGATGGACTATGGATCTGACCAAGGAACTGGGCCTCCTGGTCAATTTTGAGGAGTCCCAGCTCGTCCCATCCCAGACCATTGTCTACCTGGGTATGGATCTTCAGAGTCGAGCTTTTCGGGCTTTTCCGTCGGCCCCAAGGATCTTCCAAGCCCTAGAATGCATCCAGAGCATGCTGAGAAGGAACCGATGCTCAGTCAGGTAGTGGATGAGTCTAACAGGGGCACTTTCATCGCTGGCCCTGTTCATCGTGTTAGGGAGACTCCACCTCCGCCCCCTTCAGTATCATCTAGCTGCTCACTGGATAAAGGACATGACGCTAGAGACGGTCTCAGTTCCTGTTTCCGAAGAGAGGAGGCCTACTCTCGCGTGGTGTAAGAACAGCTTTCTTCTCAAGGAAGTCTACCTTTGGCTGTTCAGAAACCCGACCGCCGTCTCCTCTCGGACGCATCAGACACGGGCTGGGGTGCGACTTTGGACGGACAGGAATGCTCGGGAACATGGAATCAGGAGCAAAGGACACTTCACATCAATTGCAAGGAGTTGTTGGCGGTTCATCTGGCCTTGATAAACTTCAAGTCCCTCCAGCTTAACAAGGTGGTGGAGGTGGACTCTGACAACACCACAGCCTTGGCTTACATCTCCAAGCAGGGAGGGACTCATTCGTGGAAGTTGTTCTAGATCGCAAGGGACCTCCTCATCTGGTCAAAGATCGAAAGCTCACGCTGGTAACGAGGTTCATTCAGGGCGATATGAATGTCATGGCAGATCGCCTCAGCCGGAAGGGTCAGGTCATCCCCACAGAGTGGACCCTTCACAAGAATGTTTGCAGCAGACTTTGGGCCCTGTGGGGTCAGCCAACCATAGATCTGTTCGCTACCTCGATAACCTAGAGACTCCCGTTGTATTGTTCTCCAATTCCAGACCCAGCAGCAGTTCACGTGGATGCTTTTCTGCTGGATTGGTCCCATCTCGACCTGTATGCATTCCCGCCGTTCAAGATTGTCAACAGGGTACTTCAGAAGTTCTCCTCTCGCAAAGGGACACGGCTGACGTTGGTTGGCTCCGCTCTGGCCTGCGAGAGAATGGTTCATAGAGGTACTACAATGGCTGGTCGACATTCCCAGGACTCTTCCTCTAGGAGTGAACCTTCTACGTCAACCTCACGTAAAGAAGGTACACCCAAACCTCCACGCTCTTCGTCTGACTGCCTTCAGACTTTCGAAAGACTCTCAAGAGCTAGGGGCTTTTCGAAGGAGGCAGCCAGAGCGATTGCCAGAGCAAGGAGAACATCCACTCTCAGAGTCTATCAGTCTCAAGGGGAAGTCTTCCGAAGCTGGTACAAGGCCAATGCAGTTTCCTCAACCAGTACCACTGTAACCCAGATTGCTGACTTCCTGTTACATCTAAGGAACGTAAGATTCCTTTCAGCTCCTACGATCAAGGGTTACAGAAGTATGTTGGCAGCGGTTTTCCGCCACAGAGGCTTGGATCTTTCCACCAACAAAGATCTACAGGACCTCCCTAGGTCTTTTGAGACCTCAAAGGAACGTCGGTTGTCCACTCCAGGCTGGAATCTAGACGTGGTCCTAAGGTTCCTTATGTCATCAAGATTTGAACCTCTCCAATCAGCCTCTTTTTAGGACCTCACATTAAAAACTCTTTTCCTCGTGTGTTTGACAACAGCTAAAAGAGTAAGTGAGATCCACGCCTTCAGCAGGAACATAGTTTTCACATCTGAAACGGCTACATGTTCCTTGCAGCTCGGTTTTTGCTAAAACGAGCTTCCTTCACGTCCTTGGCCTAAGTCGTTCGAGATCCCAAGCCTGTCCAACTTGGTGGGGAATGAACTGGAGAGAGTACTTTGCCCAGTTAGAGCTCTTAGGTACTATCTAAAAAGGTCTTAACCTTTACGAGGACAATCAGAAGCCTTATGGTGTGCTATCAAGAAGCCTTCTTTTCCAAGGTCTAAGAACTCAGTTTCTTACTAGTCAGGCTTTGATTAGGGAAGCACATTCTCATCTGAAGGAAGAAGACCTTGCTTTGCTGAAGGTAAGGACACATGAAGTGAGAGCTGTGGCTACTTCAGTGGCCTTCAAACAGAACCGTTCTCTGCAGAGTGTTATGGATGCAACCTATTGGAGAAGCAAGTCAGTGTTCGCATCATTCTATCTCAAAGATGTCCAGTCTCTTCACGAGTACTGCTACACCCTGGGACCATTCGTAGCAACGAATGCAGTAGTAGGCGGGGGCTCAGCCACTACATTCCCATAATCCCATAACCTTTTAACCTTTCTCTTGAATACTTTTTATGGGTTGTACGGTCGGCTAAGAAGCCTTCCACATCCTTGTTGATTTGGCGGGTGGTCAATTCTTTCTTGAGAAGCGCCGAGGTTAAAGGTTGTGATGAGGTCCTTTAGTATGGGTTGCAGCCCTTGATACTTCAGCACCTTAGAGTTGTTCAGCCTCCTAAGAGGAACGCTGCGCTCAGTAAGGAAGACGAACTTATTAAAGGCAGAGTAATGGTTCAAGTCGACTTCCTTACCAGGTACTTATAATTTCATTGTTATTTTGAATAACTGATAATATGAAATACGGGATACTTAGCTTCTTGATATACATGTACACTGGTTTTCACCCACCTCCCTGGGTGTGAATCAGCTACATGATTATCGGGTAAGATTAATATTGAAAAATGTTATTTTCATTAGTAAAATAAATTTTTGAATATACTTACCCGATAATCATGATTTAATTGACCCACCCTTCCTCCCCATAGAGAACCAGTGGACCGAGGAAAAATTGAGGTGGTGTCAACAAGAAGTACTGCAGTACCTGGCCACAGGTGGCGCTGGTGAGTACACCCCCCTCTTGTATAGCGATCGCTGGCGTATCCCTTCCGTAGAATTCTGTCGGGCAACGGAGTTGACAGCTACATGATTATCGGGTAAGTATATTCAAAAATTTATTTTACTAATGAAAATAACATATATATATGGTTTTAATTTGATATTTTAAAAAATTCTCATATAGCTTCCTTCATTCTGGTTTTTATTTTATATAGTAATAGATTCACATAGTGCATCTTTGCTCTGTGAATCTGTATAACATTTATTTTATTTTATTTCACTATTTATTGGTAAAATACCTTCATTCTGGTTTTTATTTTATATAGTAATAGATTCACATAGTGCATCTTTGCTCTGTGAATCTGTATAACATTTATTTTATTTTATTTCACTATTTATTGGTAAAATAACTTCATAAGTTTATTATATGATTGTTTGTGTAACAAAAGAAGTAGAAAACTCCTTTAATTTACAGAAGTTTAGGGAAGGGAAATGGTGTAGGATTTCTTTGAACTCTCATGGAATAATGTATACTGTATTTTTTCTTATAGACCTTTTGTTTGTAAAAGTAATTTTTCTTTAAGATCGATCAGATAATATAAAAGAAATCATATTGATTTAAAAGCTCAAGATAGAGACAACTAGTCAATTCTAACTGAGGCCCTTTGCGTCGATAGGTGTAGGATGAGAGGGTGATGATGACCTTAGATTATCCTTTACCATTTCCTCATGTTTATTTTCAAGCAATTTGTTGCTCGTTTTCATTAGAGGAAAGTTTTATTTGATTTATATGTTTTCCTTTATTTTCATGAATCTTACCTTCAAGTAGAAAAGGCTATTAGGTTTAAAAGATGATTCTATCCATATTCCAGTTCAATTCCAGTCAATGAAGTTCCTCCATTTTGTTCATGGATGAAATATTTGCTAATTCTCTTGCGTTTGTTATGATTTTTGCTCAACCCCAAGGCCTTCACAAGGGTAATGGCCCCAGTTCAAGTGTCTTCATCATTTGACTACAGTATTCCAGTTCTATTCTATCTGGTTTGTGATGGATTTTTTCCAAGGAAAAGTTGTTTAAGCCTTAAATATTGGTTTTGAATCTTTTGTGTTGACTGGGAATTTTTGCCTGTCTTTAGAAGTTTGTGCTTCAACCAACGCGGTTGATTATGTATTTGGGGATAAGGATTGAGTTAGTTCCTTTTCTGTCTTTTCTAACAGAGAAGAGAACATTTGGGAGATACTTAGGGTTTTTTGAACAAGAATGCCTCAGATGCTCACATCTGGGCACTAAGGCTTCTCGGAGTGCTTTGTTTTGCTGGGCCATCTGCAAAAGATACCTTTAGAGATTCACTTCTTTCGGTTGTGGAAAAGGACTTTTAAAGTTTAAGAAGGTACTAATCAATCCATGGCCTGGTATGACCTCTCTGGTTCAATGGTGGGACAACCTTCACTATTTTTCAAAGGCCATAATTCTAAAAATTATGATTCCAACTCTGTCCTGTCTATGCTCAAACATGTCAAACCTGGGTTGAGGAGCAACCTTGGATGACATTCATATTTCAGGTCGGTGGAGTCTCCAGGAAATACTCATGCACATCAACTGCCTGGAGTTGTAGAAGGCTCTTATTCAGGCAGGGAAACAGCAGGTGATAAGGAAGGGTCGTACTAATTTATTTGAAGAATGCCACTGCTCTTGCATACGTCTGAAAGCAAGGAGAGGGACAAAGTCAAGAATCTTTTACTGGTAGTAAAGGAATAACTTCATTTGACAGAAGCAAAAAGGAAGCAGTTCTTATCCCAGTTTGTATCGGGTAAATTGAAAATTTTGGCTGATCAATTGAGCAGACTCTAAGTCAGGTTCAATCAAACAAATAGTCTCTTTATCCCCTAATATCCCAAGAGATGTTGAAATGTTGGCAAATCCAATTGGATAGTAGATGCAGTGTTGCAAGATTGGAATGGTTAGACATGAATGCCTTTCCCTCCATACTGATGATCTGTTAAGGAATATGTATGAAGAAAATTAAATCCAAGGAAAACTGTAGAGTGGAACCTCTACATACGATCTTAATTCGTTCCAGAAACTGCTTTGTATGTTAAAACAATCGTATTTTGGAGCAAATATTCCCATAAGAATACACTGTAATTTGTATAATTCGTTCCACAGCCCTAAAACCTATAATAACTCCTTAAAAAATTAGGTGTAATTTGAATTTGACTAACTTTGAATTGAACTTATTTGTTAAGAAGACATTTATTTGTATTGAAAACACTGTTAAATTATTTTTTCCTTTTTTTTTTCATTTCCTCCCAGCTTGTCAGTGAATTGCATGATAATCTGGTATGGGTACTCACTCAAGAAATTAGTTGTCGTTAAACCCTTTCTGATTTTTAGGCTTTTAACTATAAAGTCCTATCTACAAGGGCTCTAGATAATGTAGCTTACCATCTGACATTTGTCAGTCTGTTGATTAGAATGAAAGGCTTCTAAGCAAATAAGGGTATTTTGCTCAGACTTGCAGCTTGTTGTTAGTTTTAACCCGTGTCTCCTACCTCTGGGATGTTACTAGAATATAGTTACTAATGTATCAATATGACATGGTGGTTGATGAAAGAGTGATCTTATAGTTTAATTGCTGTCCACATTGGATTTCCTCTATCACCCATCAAATTATCTGACAACACTTCCTAAAGGTGGGATTTCAGATCTTGAGTGTACAGTAGTCCTATTGGATGCTAATCAGGTTTGCAACCCCAAACCATTTGTTCACAGAAACTAATATCTTTATCAGTGATAGTTATCTTACAAACTAAATTGTAATCTTTTAGTTTGATAATTACTAGACTGGTTCAAATTCAGTCATTTGTTTCTAGAGATTTCCTTGAAATTTAGAAAACTGGTTTGTATTTGGTATGAAATACTAACATATTGTATTTTGTAAGATGTTAAGCCTCACAGAATTAAGGGCAAGACCAATAAAATTAGTCGTCTTTCTAGTTAACATGGTGGATGGCATGGCCTGGGAAAATGTAAATTATAAAGGATGCTCAACATTGATAAAATTATTATCCAGGATGAAATAAAAACTATTGCATTACACTGACACCCATCCTTTCTCTTGAAATTGAAAATATTTACACTTGAGAACAAAGCAGTTAAAACTAGAGGAGCTCTCAGTAGAGAGCATGCCTTTGCCACGACAAGCAGTTTTCACTTACTCTTAACTTTACTGCGTACTTGGACTTGGATGTATTTTCTCCAAAATCTAATGGATTTGTCCTAAGGTCATGTCCCACATGTCCACTAAGTTTTGTTGAAATTGGTTCTGTAGTTCTTGTGTAGTGTTGTTAACGAACAACGTAAACTAGCAAAATATTTGCCATTTACTTAACATTGCAATTATTTTCAAGGTACTGTTGCATAATTGTACTGTGATAAACTTTGCTCAAAATGTTACAGATTCATCCTTGAGTCACACCCAACATGACTACCAAGTTTGGTAAAATTCTGTACAGTAGTTTTTATGTAAAGTTGATCACAAACCAATAAATAAACGACAGGTGTGAATACATACCTTTCTCAAAATCTTTATTTGGCGAAGGCAATAAAGGTTGGTAAGAAAGTGAATACTGTGTCTGTCTGTATATCTTTTTTTTTTATGAAATGATCCTTATCTCCATTAAATCCTGAATGATTTCTTATTGAACCTCGAATGGTCTGCTCCTAGAGTGTGGTAACAGATTTGTGGAGGAGGATGGTTTACTTGTTTTGAAGCAAAATTTATCTGAAGAAGTTTGTAAAAAATACCCACTTTTTATTTTATGCAAATTTTATTTTTTGAAATTGTATGCAAGTGATACTTAAGAAAATGGCGAGTGTTATTAAGGTATTAAAAATAGAAACTTGGATTAATAATTCAGGTTGTAGATTCATTGTCATCTTCATTCAGGTATGAGTCGGCTGAAGACTACATGCGACGAGCAGTAACCCTGGTCGAAGAAAGTGGGGTTGTTGTTGTACCAGAAAAGTGGGCAGTGTTGTTAAATAATCTTGCACACACATGTCGTAAATTACAAAAATACGAAGAAGCTCTTCATTTTCATCAGCAGGTAAATATTTTGTTCAGTTATAGAATGTGGGAGGTATATAAGTAGTGTACTGTAGTACTGAAATTTAAAGATATTTATTGCTGCATCATCTCAAGGTACTATTAAATTACCTTTTCTAAAATAGATATTTTTTTAATTTTTTATTCAGTATAATGGAAAATTATTTGTAGATGTAATACTCCTTCGATATAGTTGTGAGATATGTTAGAAATGAAGTTATATCCTTACTTTAGATTTTGAATTTTCTTTATTGTTGAAAAATGTCTAATCATTCTCATGTAATCAGTGTGATTAATTCAAACTCGAAGTGTAGGTATACACAAAAATTGTTCAAAAGAATGGGAAATTTGGCTTTGAATATCAATACAAAGCCTACCTCCTTACAATATCTTCCAATCACTAAGGATGAAGGTTAACATCTAAGGTGTATAAAAATTACAGCTCCCTTTTATCTTCTGTTTCATCATAATGTATAAAATTAAAACACAAAAGCATTGGAGCAGGATTTAAAGTACTTCTGCTATGAACCTACTGTGTGTCACACAAGACAGTACTTTATGATGTTTGGTCAAAAGTTGATATTATAGTACACATTGCTACTTAATTTTGTTAAAATATATGTATTTCAGAGAAAATTGGGTTTCGTAAATTTAATGATTTTTGTAACATTTGTAATACTCACACCCACTTTTTTTTTATAGGCTTTGTGGCTGTGTCCAGGCGTTTCGTCAACATATTCTGCATTGGGTTTAGTGCAATCATTACTTGGGGACTATGAGGCAGCTGTTGTGTCACTTCACAAGGCACTCTCTCTCCATAGAGATGACACTACAGCAACAACTTTACTTACCACAGTTATGGACCGACTTATGTCTCAAGCTCCAGCTTTTCAAGGTAAGGTCAAGAATCAACATATTGTAAGGGTCCATAAATAAAGTGAAGCTTTTGTTCTGTCATTTGTATGTTTGAAATATTTGTTAAAGTAAAACAAGAAATAAGCTAACCGTAAATTTAACATGATGTCATAGGCATAAACAAGATAAATTAGAGTTTTCAATAATGTATTTGTTCTTACAAGAATAAAAGTCTTTGTTCGTAAATGCTTTCAGCAAAGCTAGATACAGCTGTTAAAACTGAACAAGGTGTCACTAATTAGCTGGAGGGTGGCGAGCCAATCTCGCCCACCTGAAGGGACGCCGAGCACCCACTTTGTTGTCAGCTGTCGTATAGTACAGACATACTTCCAGTGGCCTCGTCTCGCTGTTTTAATCTTTTGGCTTCTTCTTTTAGATAAATGTGTTGGTAGTTCTCTGTGTGCAAGGGATACAGTCAGCCCGTACTGTATGCGAGTTTATACTTTGCAATTAAACTTATATGCGACACAGAGTACCGCAATACCTATTAGATAAAAGATCAAATGTTCGTGATAGAAAATCTTGCGGCATGATGATTTCGAATAGCCTGTTCTCGTTTGGCCTGGGCTTACTTCGTATCATTTCCCTCTCTCCACCCAGCTTGTCCCAGCTCTCGCAATGTATCCATTTACTGTGTTAAAGAATTACAGCTATATTTTAAACAAACTGGATTTTGATTAAACTGGTGTTTCACGTTACTGTATTATTCAATAATAATACATGTAATATTCACTTTTGTTCCGTAACCGAAATACAAACCACGCTATTTACAGAGGGTTTACCTTTTAGCGCAGCTGAAATGACGAGCCAATAGTTTTAACGAGGGTTAATTACCCCCGCGCTAGTTAGCGGGGGGTGGGGAAGGGTAGCTTGCTACCCCTCCCTCCTCCACACACCGGTGACTTGCTTCACTTCACTTTTGGCTCGGCGGTGATCAGACGTGTCTGCTCATCGTCCTTGTGACAGCCTTTAATTTTCTGCTTTTTCTTTTCAGCGTGTGTGTTGGTTGGAAGTTGGCCTTCATTATTTTTTTTTTTTTTTTTCTTTACAATGCGTACATGCCCTGGAGTTGCCGGTCGTCCTTGTGGGACTTTCATGTCGGACGTAACTACGGATCCGCACACCCTCTGCCCTCAATGTCGGGGCCGACGGTGTGACCAGGAAAACATGTGCCGTGAGTGCAGGGAGTGGTCTGCCTCCCAGTGGGAGAGGTTTGGCCGTCGGCGTAAGAAGAAGTCCAAGAGAGACCGTTCTCCTCCGGGGTTAGCCTTGAAGGAGGAAGGTTCTCGGGACTCTTCTTCCGCCGCCCAAACCTCCTCCGAAGCTCCCCCTCGTCCGCCTCCTAAGGAGAGTCGGCCGAGTGGGAGCGCAGACCCTTGTTTTGTTTCCCGACCTTCGGTGGGGGGAGAGGGCGTCGCCTCCCATAGCGAGGCGGTTCCCCCTCCTCCTCCGGGGGAGGTTATTGATAATGCCTTAACCAATGATGATCTTTTACAGATTTGGTCGTCCCTGGGGCTTAAGGGCTTGCCCTCCAGGGTCGCTTTTATTGACCTTGTCTCGTTGGGGGCCGCTGTTAAGCAGTCGCCGGCGGTAGCAGAGGTAGACCCTCTGTCTATTGTCGACGTCGTGGTGACAGAGGCCTCCGACGTGGCTGGGCAATCCGCCGCAGGTGCTGTTGCGGATGATGGTGCTAAAGGCTCTCCTCCCCCTTCCGTACATCCTTCGAAGGGGGAAGTGAGTCCTTCGGTCTCTGCTGCTGCTCAGCTTCCTTCTGAGGGAAGTGCTTTGACGGAGACTCCCCTTCGGAGGACCGATGGTCCCGACGATCTTCCCCGAGGCCGCCTCCGCCGTAAGGCTCACCGTCCGCTACGCCACAAGGGCCTCCCTTCTCCTTACAGGGGGACTAAGAGGGGCCTTTTTGGGTCTTCATCCTCCGGGGGGGGACTCTCCTCGTCAGCCTCAACCTACAGCTCCGCCTTCCTTGAACCTCTCTGCAGACCGTTCACCATCTCCTGCCAGATCTTCGCCTTCTGGAGAACTCGTCACCCGACGGGCAACGGTCCATTCGGGGCTAAGGGATCCTTCCCTTCCTCGAGCAGTGCTAGCGCACAGGCGCTCTCCTGCTCGCCAGCGGTCTCCTGATCTTCAGCGCTCTCCTGCTCGTCAAGACTCTCCTGCTCGTCGGGTCTCTCCTGATGTTCGCCCTCCTCGCCAGCGCTCTCCTACTCGTCAGCTCTCTTCTGAGCGTCGGCGCTCATTTGAGGACCATCGCCCTGCGGTCTCTGACCACCCTATAGTTCCTGCTGAGCTCCCTGCTCACCATCTGCCTGGTCCTGTGGCAACGCAACATCGTGCTGCGCGTGTGTCAAAAACACATGTTCGCCAACGCGCCAGCGAGCTTCCAGTTCCTGCTCGTGAACGCGCCGCACCACCTGCCGCGCCACCTGCCGCGCCACCTGTCCTTTCACATGACACGCGTCGACCTTCTGCTCGCCAGCGATCACTTACGCGCCAGCGATCACCTCGCCAGCGTTCACCTGCTTGCCAGCGCGCACAGGCGATCTTAGTATCGCCTATTCAACAGCGACAGCCGGCGCAACAACGTTCTCCAACGCTCCTGAAGGAACATGGTTCGCCAGCTTCTAGCTCGCCATCACGCGATCGCCCTCCTGCGCATGCTGCTCGCCATCGCTCGCCATTGCACGATCGCCCTCCTGCGCATGCTGATCACCATCGCACCCCATCACGCGATCGCCCACCTGCGCATGCTGCTCGCCATCGCTCGCCATCACGCGATCGCCCTCCTGCGCATGCTGCTCGCCATCGCTCGCCATTGCACGATCGCCCTCCTGCGCATGCTGCTCGCCATCGCTTGCCATTGCGCGGTCATTCACCTGCGCATGCTGCTCGCCATCGCTCGCCAACGCGTCGACATGCCACATCGCGCCATCGCCAACCTGAGCGACCGCACTCACCAGCTCATCATCGATCGCCTGTGGATCTACATCGCCAGCGGTCTTCCTCACCCACGCGGCAGCGCGTTTCCTCGCCGTCGCGCCAACGCTTGCGTTCGTCGCCTCGGACACGCGTTCATTTACCTGCCCACCCTCGCGCCCACTCGCCTGCGCGACCGCTCGCCTGCGTGCCCGCGCGATCATTCGCCTGCGCGACCGCTCGCCTGTGCGCCCGCGCGATCATCCACCTGCGCTCCCGCGCGACCATTTGCCCTCGCGCGACCATCGTTCGCGGCGAATTCCGCAGCCGGTGGTAGCAGCAGGAACGCGTGCTCCTAGACGGCACTTGGGATCACCTCCACCCAAACACAGGTTGGTAGTGCAGGATGAGGAGAGGTTAGTACATCATTCTTCCCCACCTTCTTTTCAGGCAGGTACCGTGGTGTCCACTCCAAAGGATCGCCCGATCCCTTTCCCTTTAGCGAGGATTTCGGACTCTGTGTCCTTGGAGCAACAGACTTGGTTTGGTCCTCTGGCACGGGCGTTTGTGAGGGTTATGAAACCAGCACTCGCCGGCCAGGGTAACAAACCAACGGCTGTCTCTCCTACGCTGAAGAGAAAGAGAGGAGTGGACTTCGTGGTGACTTCCCCCAGGGCGAAGTTGGTTCCCAAGAGGACGGTCGCGAAGGTCCCTTCTCCTGCACGAGTGCTCTCTCCTTCTCCCGTGGACGAGGCCTTTCCGTCCTCAGGTGAGTCCAGTGGGGCGGTGGTCTTCCCCTCGGCACCAGGGGGGGGGAGACTTCGCTTCATGGAGGAGAATCGTCTCGTGAGGAAGGGGCCCCTCGAACCTCGTTGTTGGGATCTTGGATCCCTCCCAGGAGGGAATCCAAGGACTCCAAGACCTTCCCTAAATCCTCTGCAAGGATTCGTCAGGAACCCACGACTACCCGGGGGAATGTCCACGTGTCACCCCAGGAAGAGATCCCTGGGGCAGGAGACTTAGCTGCCAGCCCGCAGGGAGGAGAACAGCAAGAATCCGAACATGCCTTCTGGCAGGTCCTAAGCCTGATAAGGCAACTTAACGGGCTTATGGATCCAGTCATCGCCCCCCGTGAAGGCAAAGACACGATTTTGGATGAAGTGTTTGACGTTCGGAAGGCCCCTAAGACCAGTGTGGCTCTGCCCTGGTCTCGGGGACTGAAGAGTGCCAGGGCTAGGGCCAACGCTCAGCTCGCACTTCTTGCCTCCTCCAGTCGTTCCACTGCCGGGAACAAGCGCATCCCTCCTCCTCGTCTTCAGCAGAGGAGGTATTTCGAGATCCTGGGTAAGCACAACCTCGCTCTTCCTCTCCATCACTCTGTGGAGGAGCTGGCGAAGGGAGTTCATCTTGAGAAACTCTCTGCCCGGCAGGTGTCGTTCTCGGCGGCAGAGATCCTTAGCCACGAGAAGGTCGCTAAGGGTGCCATGCAGGCCACTTCGTGGCTGGACTTTTGGCTAGGATCTCTGGGCATCCTATTGCGATCAGAGGACTTGTCCAAGGAGACCAATAGGAAGGCCCTAGAGACCTTCTTGCTCTCGGGCACCCGCTCCATCGAGTTTTTGGCGCACCAGGTTACCACCCTGTGGGCCAACTCGGTGTTGAAGCGTCGCGATGCTGTGTCCGAGAGATTCCATCCGAAGGTCCCCGCCGTGGATGTGTGTAGGCTCCGACATGCTTTCCTTCTGGGGGAAAACCTGTTTGAGCCTCAAGACATGGAACGAACGGCTGAGAGGTGGAGGAAATCCAGCACGGACTCCCTCCTCCATAGGGCCCTTACAACTCGGCCCTATAAGCCTCCAGCCCCGCCACAACAGCAGCAACAGCCTCGTAAGGCTCCCAAACAGGCACCGGCAGCTAAGAAGGTGGTGTCTAAGCCCCAGCCTTTTCCAGCCAAGGTCAAGAGGGGCGGTAAGTCCTCCAGGGGAGGCAAGACTCCTAGGGGTGGCGGCCGCGGCCGCAAGCCCTAGGGGTGGCAGTCCCCCTGCATGTCCACCTGTGGGGGGATGCCTTCAGCGTTGCGTCAGCAGGTGGCAGCAACACGGGGCCGATGCTTGGACGGTCTCAGTGATCGGCCAAGGCTATCGCGTCCCGTTCACAACATCTTAACCTCCCCTGACAGCGAATCCAGTGTCGTTGAGCTCCTATGCCACGGGATCGGCAAAGGGGCTGGCCCTTCAGGCCGAAGTCGAGACCATGCTCGAGAAGGGTGCTCTCCAGGAGGTCGTGGTCGGCTCCCCAGGCTTCTTCAGTCGACTCTTTCTTGTAGAGAAGGCTACTGGAGGCTGGAGACCCGTCATCGATCTCTCAGCTCTGAACAGGTTTGTCAAACAAACCCGGTTCAGCATGGAGACAGCAGACACGGTCAGACTTGCGGTGAGACCACAAGACTTCATGTGCACACTGGATCTAAAGGACGCGTACTTCCAGATCCCAATCCATCCGTCTTCCAGGAAGTACCTGAGATTTTGCCTAGACAGCAAGATCTACCAGTTCAAGGTGCTGTGTTTCGGTCTCTCCACAGCTCCTCAGGTGTTCACCAGAGTGTTCACCCTGATTTCATCTTGGGCGCACAGGAACGGCATTCGTCTCCTTCGTTACCTGGACGATTGGCTGATACTAGCAGACTCGGAGTCGACCCTTCTTCGGCACCGAGACAGGCTTCTGGATCTTTGCCAGGATCTGGGGATCGTGGTAAACCTCGAGAAGTCCTCTCTGCAGCCGTCCCAACGACTGGTTTATCTAGGCATGCTAATAGACACCAATCTCCACAAAGCCTTTCCATCAGACGACCGGATAGCAAGACTGAGTTGGGTGACGGAACCCTTCCTCAGGCGAAAAGAACTCCCCGCCCAATCGTGGTTGCGTCTCTCAGGCCACCTATCCTCCCTGGCCCGTCTGGTTCGAAACAGCCGCCTCAGGATGAGATCCCTTCAATGGCGGCTCAAGTCCCGGTGGAATCAAGGATCCGATTCCCCGGACATTCTGATCCCAATGGGGTCTCTGGAACAGACGGACTTGCGGTGGTGGCTGGCCGACGAGAACCTGCGGAAGGGAGTGAGTCTTCTCGTCCTCCCCCCGGAATTGACTCTGTTTTCGGACCCGTCAAAAGAAGGGTGGGGGGTGCACGTTCTGAACCAGAGGGCCTCAGGCCTTTGGTCAGAATTAGAAAAGTGCCTACACATCAACCTGCTAGAATTGAAGGCCGTCTTTCTGGCTCTTCAGCAGTTCCAACGGTCCCTGGCGGGTCACTCCGTGGTGGTGATGAGCGACAACACCACGGTAGTGGCTTATATCAACAAGCAGGGAGGCACTTCTTCGCAACAGCTATCCCATCTTGCAGTAGAGACTCTGAGGTGGACCGAAACCCCCTCGATAACACTATCAGCTCGCTTCATTCCTGGCAAGAGGAATGTGCTCGCCGACAGTCTGAGCAGGGCTTCGCAGATAGTGAGTACCGAGTGGTCTTTGGATCCTCAGATAGCCAACAAAGTCCTGACTTTGTGGGGTTCCCCGACTGTGGACTTGTTCGCGACAGCCTTGAACTTCAAGCTGCCCCTGTACTGCTCCCCAGTCCCGGACCCCAAGGCACTCTGGCAAGATGCTTTCCAGCAACGGTGGGACAACATCGACGTGTACGCCTTCCCACCGTTCTGTCTGATGAGAAGGGTGCTCAACAGGACCAGACTATCGGTCAACTGTTCGATGACTCTGGTAGCTCCGCTATGGCATCACGCGGAATGGTTTCCGGACCTTCTGCAACTCCTGACGGAACTCCCAAGGGAGCTTCCTCCACGACACGAGCTTCTCAGACAACCCCACTCCGGCGTCCCTCACAGGGCCGTAGCCTCGCTTCGGCTTCACGCCTGGAGACTATCCAGCGTCTCCTCGCGGAGAGAGGCTTTTCGCAACAGGTTGCGGAGAGAATGTCTCGGCACCTGCGAAGGTCCTCTGAGGGAGTCTACCAAGCAAAGTGGAGAGTCTTTTGTGGTTGGTGTCGTGGAAGGGGTATCTCTCCACTCGATGCCACTATTCCAGCAATAGCGGACTTCCTCGTGTATCTGCGAGAAGAAATGCTCCTTTCTGTCTCGGCAGTGAAAGGCTATCGCTCAGCCTTAAGCTTGGCCTTCAGATTGAAGGGCGTGGATATTTCTTCATCGCTAGAACTCTCTTTACTCATACGTAGCTATGAGCTTACCTGCCCCCAGTCGGAAGTGAGACCCCCTCCTTGGAACGTGGTTCGAGTCCTCAGGTCTCTTAAGAGACCTCCCTTCGAGCCATTACGCCAGGCCTCCGATCGCCACCTGTCTTGGAAGACGGCTTTCCTACTCGCCTTGGCTTCGGCCAAGCGAGTTAGTGAACTTCATGGTCTCTCGTACGACATCGCCCATTCAAGGGGATGGGGGGAGGTAACGTTCAGGTTCGTCCCTGAGTTTGTTGCCAAGACTCAGAATCCTGGAGTGCCGGATCCTCGGTTCGACTCTTTCAGGATCGCGAGTCTCCGTTCTGTAACAAGTGACCCAGACCAGCTGCTACTATGTCCAGTGAGGTGTCTGAGGCACTACTTGAAGAGAACGGCTGCAGTCCGTCCTCATGTGCGAGCTTTGTTTGTGAGCACAGCAGGACTATGAGGAGGGTCACCAGGAACACCATCTCAGCTTGGATTCGAAGGGTTATCCACCATGCCCTGAATCCTGACCCTCCTCTGTCACGTCGCCTTCGGGCCCACGATGTCAGGGGTATTGCTACATCCCTGGCCTTCAAGAGAAACTTCTCTGTGACGCAGGTACTTCAAGCTGGGGTCTGGAAGCGTCAAACGACCTTCACAGCCCACTACCTGCAAGACGTGACCCACAGGAGCCTCGATACGTTTTCTATCAGCCCTGTGGTGGCTGCACAACAGCTGGTCTAACCTCAGGCTCCTTTTGGACAAGTAGCAGTAGGTTGAGGGCGTTGTTACCCGGTCTTAGTCTGCGTGAATGAAAGAGTATGTCTGACCCTTACTTCTTTCTTCATTCTCCCCTCTCTTGGGGAAGCAGCATCCTGGTCCTCGCATAGCTGACCTCGACCTCTGCAGGTAACCCATGCTTCTTTGTGCTCCTAGTATTAAGCTTAATACTGTTGCGTCTCCCATACCCTGACGAGGTGGTATGGGGAACGTCTTATCCTAGAATTCCTATCTGAAGGTCTCAAGGTCAACTTCATAGGACGAGTCACACTCTCCTCCTCACACTGCTTATGTAGGCCACTCGTTCCTAGCGATGCTAGGAACTTGTGAGGTACAGGGGCTCCCTCTCTCTAGTGCTGCTCACTGAGGGATCGAGCCCCCGGGCAAGCCGAAGTCAGTAAAGCACGGGACTTTCCACCCTTCCTAAGGGGTAAGTCACCCTCTGTAAATAGCGTGGTTTGTATTTCGGTTACGGAACAAATGACAAATTCGAAGATAATTTGTATTTTTCCTAACCATACAAACCTTAGCTATTTACACATATGTGCCCGCCATCCCTGACCCCCAAGTCAAGTCCTACCTCTAAGTGAAGTGAAGCAAGTCACCGGTGTGTGGAGGGGGGAGGGGTAGCAAGCTACCCTTCCCCACCCCCTGCTAACTAGCGCGGGGGTAATTAACCCTCGTTAAAACTATTGGCTCGTCATTTCAGCTGCGCTAAAAGGTAAACCCTCTGTAAATAGCTAAGGTTTGTATGGTTAGGAAAAATACAAATTATCTTCGAATTTGTCATATTAGTATCGTATTTGTAAATAAAAACATGGCGAATTATAATCTTTTCAATTGTTTATGATTTTGTTTTCTAAATCAGCTGATTAGGGCATGCTACCAGAGGATATTTTATATTTCCTAAAAGAAGCCATTATTACTTAGATATTTATGTTTTTAGTATGTAAAATAAGCTGTATTTCTGTTTAAGAATGTATAAAAATAGTAACACAATTTGTGAGTTTTAACACAATGTTTACATAATTCACTCAGTGTTTACATATCGGTAACCGCCATCTACTGCCATCTCTTGGCAAAAATGTAAACAATCCTAGTTGTTCAAAACAGGTTTTTGGTGACGGAAGTATTGTAATACTGTAAGGATAAAATTAATACTTATTTTTATTTTAATTAAATACACAACTACAATATATAGTTATACTGAGCATATTATATGTCAAGTCAATCCTTCCAAATAACTATATAAGTAGAAAAACTAATTACAAATATGGAAAATTTGCAGTTGTTTCTTGATAACTGTAGCTATGTAACAGTTTTCTGTACAAACCTG
Organism: Palaemon carinicauda; assembly: GCF_036898095.1. NCBI lineage: Eukaryota > Metazoa > Arthropoda > Malacostraca > Decapoda > Palaemonidae > Palaemon > Palaemon carinicauda. Next base: position 153,540,092 of record NC_090736.1, read on the forward strand.
CCAATATCCACATTCTTGGTCCTCATAGACAGCATTCTTGTCTGCTGTATATTCCCTTGCTAGTGTGGCCCTGTGACAACAAAGACAACATAATCCTAAGAGTTTGGATTGAGAAGGCTTTGCTGCCACCCTTCTTGTTACTTTCAGTGTCTTCTTGATCCCAGAGAGACACTAAGGACATAGAGCTTGGTTGTGCTGTCTATTCATATAGTTTCTGTGGTCTTTTTCCCATGAGTGTCGTCCTCTAGGGCCTGGGTAGGAGGCGAGCTTCAAGTTCTTCCTTCTCCTCTGCCTCATCTTCGTGAGAGTCTTCGCTGCTACTCCTGGATGATAATAAGTTGAAGATACCATTGAGAATGTCCAGGAAAAGCAATTGATAAGGGTCCCATATGCATAACTCTACCGTTTCTCTCCCTGTGGGAGAGACAGGGAAGTACCAGGAACTTCCCGTCTTGACTAAAGTGCTGGAAATTGTCTCGTAGGAATGCCCTCGCACTCAACTCTGGGCAGGTGTTCGTGTACTCGGTATGGGTGTTCACACACCTTTTACCTGTGCTCGATTTCTTATTGGCAGAAGTAAGTGCTGAGAATTGTCTCACAGCTAGAGGGAACATTGACATGCACTACAGTATTCTTGTGTGGAGCTGAGCAGACCCTGCTGGTAGGACTGAAGGGTGCTGCCCTTGTTCACCCTTCCTTGATGATCTCTCTCTTTTGGGAGAGAGAGAGAGGAAAGAGCGTATTTCCTTAACGGGAAGAAACATTGGTATGCGCTGCTTCTGCACCTGTGTTTTGTCTCTCACCGAATGCAGTGACCTCAAGAGAGTGCTGCTACTTACCCCAAAGAAGATATTGTCCAAGATTAGCTGTATTTTGTCTGACGATCTCTTGCCACATATGTGAATAGAGTACAGTACATACCAAGTGAAGCAGTATGTACGAAAATTGCATTCAGCACCAGCGATACATGGCACAGGTGTTCATATGCCTGTTACCAGCACTCGGTCGCTTATGAGACCGAGCACTCGTACTTCTGTCCGTCTTCTGATAATTCCCCAGAGACGACAAGATCACGTTAAAGGAAGACTTCAGCCTAGCAGAATGATTGTGGTGAACAAACTCACACTCATTTGAGCAGCGCAAGGACATAAGCAGACTTTTGACACAATCAAAGAAACAGCTCTCCCCGAGCAAGGCTTCCATGCTCGCATTTCTTGCCACCGTCACCGAGACTGCTCTCCATGCTCAACAGGATTCCACATGTACAGTATTCACACACACTCGCTGTACACATACATGCTCCAAGCTCAAGGTCTCCATGCGTACAGATTCAGAATGTAATGCCTTTCAGGAGTATGCACAAGTTTTACTCTTATAGGCTCGGACCGTACTGCCTTCCACAAGCACCTGAGATTCATGTGGCTGGTCTTCATAATAGATGAACATGAGCGTGATGACATCGGCAGACCGGTTGTTCTACTAACTGATACTCCACTCGTTCGGTGTCCATGATCGACAAACATGAGTGGTGTTTTTTATACGTTAAATTTATGTAAAGTATGTTGTAATACAAAACCTGTTAAAAGGGCTTATTTTTTCATGTATGTTGATGTGAAAATAAAACAATTCCTTTTATTATACAGTATGTTTATGTAATTGTATCTCAAGAATATTGTTTTGTTCTGAGAAGAGAGGTCTAGATACTACTTCGGCGCCAGCCATCTTACGGGCGTAAGTTACACAAGATGATTCTATTGTGGGTCCGTGGCATGGCTTCAGGTGTAATATAAAGGACAGGTGACAAGCGAGAGGAGGGAGACTAGACTAATACACCACTGGTGTTTGGAGACATTTTTCAGCTACACTCCCTGTGACTGAAATATAGTGACTACACACAATGATAGAGTATCTTGAAGAAGACTAAGAAGTTTGAAACTTTCAACATTCATCATCAGAAGCCATTTTTCTGCATTTCAACTTTTATAACTAAAAGTAAGAAATGTCGTCTGTCCCTCGCTGCATAGAAGTTTATGAAGTCAACTCAAGACCTACTTCTTCGTAAGAACTCGCATATATTATTTAGTTTTGGTGTTACGTGAGTATTCAGTGGATCTTGTATAATACTGTCAATACTTATGTTAAATATTATATATACTGCAGTTATATTATAGGTTAGCTGGCTATCATTTTCATTTGCTGTTAATGTTTTGCTATTGTTTGATAAACTTTTTGAGTAGATTTGTATAATCTATGTCATGTACGATAGTGGAACATAACAAGTTGGATGATGCCTACAAGGAGCATGAGAACGTCAGCAGATGGTCTTATCGTATCCACGCGATAGTACACCATGCGCTTGGACTCTTAGCTCTTACACTCCATTCATTGTAATGTTCAAGTCACAGAGCACCCGTCACCTGCTGCTTCCCAGCATTCTACGCAGATGTATACTGTATAGATCTTCCTACGCTATGAAGCCAGTCTATGTCACAAGATCCCCCCATGTTAAAAACTGGACAGTGACATGTGACCTTCCTACTCATCCTTGTGTTTGAGCTAAAGCAGGTGACTTAAATAACCACTCTTACAGTCACTGAGACTCCACATTGCATACATGCTAGCAGTGCTAGGTCTTCTGTGAAACGGTGGTGCCAAGGCTTCAAAGAACGTCGAGAGAACCAAAGTATGTACTGTACCAAGAACGTATCCAATCATGAAGACAGCCCTAATAGGACCTCGACTCATACACAGGCAATAGAGGTTTTGTACTGGAAACGTTTATTTCTCTGAGAATACGGTTCGGTACACTTTAATAGTCATGACATTGGCAGTTGCCCTCGTCCCACATGGGAAGATGATTCTTGTATGTTCTCACCTTGTCCGCGAGGCAGGTTTCGTATCAAGAACGTTTCCTTCCCAGAGAATATGATTTGGTACACAATACAGATGTTTACACACCTATCACTGCTCGGTCTCTTATGAGACTGAACATGCTCACCCTCGTGCAGGATGATATGCGCTGCTTTTTGTCCCCTTCCCTTTTCAGAGTGTTTCAGAGATAACAGCCCCAGCAGAAGGAAAATGGTGGAACTTACAATAAGGAGAGTGGTAGAGCTTAAAATCAATGAGCAGTGTGAACATACAGTAATGACTTTTTCTGACCATATCATCTCAGTTGACTAATCCCATGACATGATTACCACTTGCACAATCTCTATGATCCCAGCCTGCCATATTGCCACAGGTCTCCATAAAATCTGTACTGATTGACTGGTCTCGGTTTGACCAGTCGGTACGAGATCAGTCTGCTTTGCACTTGTTGGATTTTACATGATCGTACTCCTTGCAGTTGGATCTCTCATCTTGTCATCTACAGGGGATCACCCTGTTCCGTTCTTGGACTGGCTGGTGAATGTTTTAGAATTAAGGAATCTTCGAAGAGTGTTGAGAAAATCATCGACCCTATGGTACCCGGATTTTAGTCCGTTACCTATGAAGGCATTGATCTTCAAGACTTAATCTAAGATTACCAAGGTCTTTGCACTCCTTCGTGAGTTGTCGACAAGACTTCTTTCATTGATAGAAAGGCCAATTCCTGACGGGCAGCTTCCCAGCGATTGAGCTGGTAGTTCCTGAAGCGTTACTGGTCACCAATCGGTGTTCTGCTTACCTTCTGATTTTTTTGGAGTAGGATTTACCCTAGTAGATCCATAATGCACCAACTTTTCAACCTACCAGTATCTACATGTAGCTTTGCTAGTTTGTAAGTTTTCCACAGGAGTTTGGTAAAGCACTCGGTAGCGTTGATGAATGATATTGCTTGCGTTCGTGACTTGCGTCACCAGAAGGGGTTGTTGTTACACAGGCTTTTTTCAAGCATATGCACTCTTGGAAAGTCGTCAACAATTCAGTAAAGCTATTTGCAAGGTTCATCCAGGAAGGAGAACTGGTCGAGCAAACACACTCGGTTGAGAGGAACTCGGTAAAATGATCAGTTGTGATCCCTACATCTTTTTTTGGGGGGGAGGCTTTTATTAGGAAAATAAACCTGCCAGTTTTGTTATAGGGAGTGCTTCCCTTCTAAGGATAAATTCATATTAAAGGATGAAGGTTTGTATTTGTGTATGAACAAATTACAATTTCAAGTTAACCATCCTGTCTCAGCCATACCCCTCAAGTCCTAGATTTGGAAGTCCTAAGGTTTAGGTCGAAGTGGGGGCTCGGTGGCCTGTCATGTGCACAGGGTTTACCATCGCCCTCCAATTAACTACCGCCACCTCGTTAATATTAAAGGACTCAGGTTTGTTTGATTTGGATAAATAAAGTTTAATAATTGTGATTTTTTTTTATTAAATACTTGTTGATTTACTATTTCATTATCTGTCAGTAGTTAGTGGTTATAAATTAATTTGTTAGAATTACATCCCAACATTGATCTTCAACTTTTTATTTTTTTATAGGTGACGATAATTTACCATCGCTAGATCTCCCTTCAGAGCTTGTGAGTACCGAAACTAATACAAGTGACCTAACAAGCGATATCACGCCTGCATCAGCTGATGACCCTTTAAGTGACACCAATCTTTTGGGTTCAAGTATAGGTATGTCAGTGTTTGTTTATTTTGATATTGAATGTAGTTTAGTACTTGCATGTGACGAACTACTTTAGTACCTTAAAGTGGATACTGTAAATGACACTGAATATTGTTTGTGGATTGTATGAGGCAATGTACTATAGAAGGCACTGAATGTTCTTGTGGATTTCCTTGTGCCCAAGCTGCATTACATTTTGTAATTTGTCTCATCTGTACCATTTGGTCTCCTTCCACTGGTTTGTTCAACTTTCCTCCAACTTTACCTTTCTCCACTTATCATCCCTCAGATAAGGGCATTTCCATCAAATCAAGAAAAAACTATAGTTTATCTGTGTAAGTGAGGTAACTTTCAGAGAAGACGTTCCCCAAATTTTATTGTTACATGGTTGTATCTCATATCATTGGAATAATGCAATCCCCAGACAATCAAACCGTCGACGGTTAAGTTTAGGTCAGTGAGCATCGAATAACCAAGACAGTAAGACAGTGTAGTAGTGCAATGTAATGCATGTAATTCACAGGAATTGTGGGCATGTTATTAGCGAGGCATTTGATAAAGTAAATACTGTATAAAGCTTATCTTCTGGAGTGGTAGTCAGTTATTGAAAATAGACGTCAGTGTTGTTGTACAATAGCCTCAACTTGGTGCCGGTCCCAAGCCCGGGTAAATGGGGAGGGTTGGCGGCAGGAAAGGCATCCGGCCATTAAAAATTAGCCAAAACAACTATGGTCAGTGAGAGAAGTGGGAAAAGATGTAGACAAAGAAGAAAGAAGAAGTGTTGTACAATATTAACAATCTAGTTACTTAGATTTTTATAGGTCATTATTTTGAGTAATTTCAAGGCCCTTGTTAGGCTAGGAGGAACGTAGAGAGTAGAGGTCCCTTTTTTTGTTTTTGTTTCATTTGTTGATGTCGGCTACCCCCCAAAATAGGGGGAAGTGCCTTGGTATATGTATATGTATGTATGTGATATTCATAATTTTCTCAATGATTTTTGTGTTGTCTGGGATACCAAGATACCAAGATATACAGTAATATGTAGTAATTCCACAGAATCCTTATAGACTATGCAAATTGTAAAAAAAAAAAAAAAGAGCTATAGCAGAGGCCAGCATTCTTGAAGATTCATTATTGGTCCTTGGTAATGTAAAGATCAACAGTTAATGGAGTTCCTTAGTGATAGGCTGTCAGGTCACAGTAGTGATATCTTCAAGTGCACTGTCAGGTTAAGTAGCATTAGTGTAGTGAATATGAATATACAAATGAAGATTATGATAATTACTGTTAATACAATGAAGAAATCTCTTATCTCTTCCTAAACCTATGTACGTTGCTCACTTGTAGTTAATTAAGTAGATGTTCTTTAAAGAAAAAAAAAACTAATTTCACACATCAAGTCGTATGATATTCTTTCTCTGCTATTCCTGCGTAGTAGCCATTCATTTTGGTTTCAAGATAAAATCCCTGTTTCCAGTAGGCAATGACATTTGACCCCTCTTGAAATAGTGGTTCATCTTGATAAGTACGATAGCATATTTTTTACCTTTTTTGTGGGTATATGAGTCTGAAAGTGACTTAAATTGATTGATTTGTTTATGATGTCTAACATTTCCAGTTATTCTTTTCAACTGTAGTGAATTTACTTGAGGAAATATGTATTGAGTAAAAGAAGTTTGACTCATTGGCTCCATTAAATTGATTCAGGTTATTCTTTTGAAGCTTCCTTTCTAAGTTAATTTAATCATGTTCACTGTTAATGTTATTCCTTTGGTGAAGAAGTTTTTATTTTTGTCGAGTCCCCTGAGGTCGGTGACCCACTGTCAGTGGTGTACTAAAGGAATTTCTTTCTAAGGGTCTTCACAGCATTCATTCAGCCCTTACAGCAAGAGTGGGAACATGTAGCACATTTGGGATGTTGCCACTTTTCCCTAGATTTCATTCATAAATTTTGATCAAAGTGGTATTTTGTAGATGTGGCAGATTTTGCCATAGGTATTTCATACCAGGTCAGAAAGGTTAAAGAGCTTGTCACCATTATTTTTTCTATTTAACCCTGTAATTGTCACCTTGGCTCCTATTGGCAAGACCTACAGTAAGAAGGAATATTTGCTGTCGATCAATATTTTGTGTTGGGAATAGCGAATAAAAACCCTAGGCAAAGATTACATCAAGCAGAAAAATTCACATATTCTCAAACTAACCACTATGCATTAAAAATTTTGATATACTGTATATAGTAATTGCTCGTCATATCGCGGTTCATCTATCACTCCCTCAGTACATCGTGAATTTTTAAGTATACAGTACAGTATTAAATGTAAATCTATATTGGGCTGAGGGCAGATTAGTTTTATATTTTTATATTTTAATTATTGTTTGGTAAAGATAGTAATTTTTTGATTTACAAGGACTTAAAATTATAAATGAAAAAAAAAATGAAAAATAATACTACTGTAATAAAAATATAAAGAAAAAATGAAAAATAATAGTGTAATAAATATTATGAAGATTATGAAAAATAGAGTCAATTTAGATACAATATACAGTACATGTCATTTTGAAAGTTACTCTTTGCATTCATGTGTTTCCTTAAGAAATGTAATAATGGTAATTATTTGGGAAATTATACCAATTGCCTTTTTAGGGATGGATAATTTCCAGATTGTCCTTTCTCTTTTTATTTTCTTTATTAAATTCCAGTTTTTGAAGCCTGCCATCCATTTTTAGTGGCTTTCAGTAATTCAGGTTTCCTTATGACCTTAATTAAATAACTCAATTTAACTTATTGTTTGATGGCCTCTGTAGTTTATTGTATTAATCTGGTCTTTATTTTTGACAATTTGTATTTCCTTAACTTTTGTGCATGCCAAATTTTATAATTTTTAGAGATGCGTTGTTTAGATTATATTAATTTTTCAGGTCAGCCAGTAATGCATTCGTCTGATATAGACAACACTTCTCTGACCCCAAGTCAATCCTCTGCTCTCATCATTGAAGATATGGTCATGGATGACCAGAGTCCGTGAATATTTTTATGCAATTTAAATACTTATTAATAAAGTTTAGAAGAGAATCCACTTTTCTTCAGATGCAAATTAGAGCCCTCGTGAATATATGAAGCTCAAATGAAATAACACAATTTCATAAATACCTAGGAACACTACTTTTCCAGGTTTTTTATGTTTTTAAGATAAAAGAGTAAAGCAGGTAAGTACTAACAATTTGATACAGCCTGTTTTCCTTTATACCTTTTTAGTACGAAGTTTCTTTTTATCTCGCTATATGAACCCTAATAAAAAATTAGGTAGATTCTGATTGCATTAGTAATGCATAAAGTAAATTCACAAAATTAAGTCCTCATTATCTGATTGCTCCAAATGACAGATGTAAGCTATGAATACTTTATCATGCTTTCCTTTTTAGTACAGTAAATTGATTCAAATGCAATGTCCAATTTTTATCTTCAATGAAGAATTGTATGACAAAGCAAGCTGGGAGAAGGTGCTCTGTAATAAATATCCTTTATAAATGCTCACCTTGTTCATGTATCATGATTATAGTATGTCAATTGACATTTTTTTTCTTTTGTGTCTTTTTGGCATTTTCTGTGATCAGGAGGTGCACCTTGCTTCCTGTATCTTCCTTATTGATTTTTGTCTCTTTATAGTGCATTTTAAAATGCAATTTTTTTTTCTAGGTAAGTTAAAGATATTTTATGAAAATCAGTCTAGTGGATGAGCTATAATGCATGAATATCTTGTAACTAATGCGTGACTATTAGATTGAATTATGGTATTTTATTTACTTGACATAATTGATCTTTCATTCTCATTAATATTTTTGCCAGTTTTTTCCTTTACAGTGTTAAATGGAATGTTATTTAATTTTGTTCTTTTCCATCATGTGGACAGTACAAATTCTCATCTGGTTCAGGCCTTTATTATCTATTTCCATGAAATTTGAGTTTTCCTACCAAATTTTGACTGGCATCATATTTACCACATTCTGTTTCAGGTAAAGCATGCTGTGGAATGTGGAATGTACTCTCAAGTGGGACTGTAGTATTATTTTCTGCCTTTTACTCTTCATCCATCTGTTACTTGACAGTCCAAATTCTTGAAATTTTCCTTGTTACAAATTTCACCTTTTTTCATGAATACTTCAGGCAAGCCTTAGACATTTGTTAATGTAATCCTTTAGTTTCATCCAACTGATTTGTATGGTAATAAGAGAAATCTTATATTAGTGATGAGTTGCTCAACTACCTTTTGATTGGCAATACAAACCATCTCAGCCTATTTTCCAGCCTTTTAATTATATATCTAAGCATTATTCTCATTTGCATTATGATTTTTTCCAATTCACAGCAGGATTGAATCTTGCCAATTTGCAGCAACACCATTTCAAATCTCCTGCCTTAAAATTAACTGTTTAAATTCCTTATGGTACATGATCTGTATACATTTCCATCCATCCTCCTCCTCATCATCATCTGGGAAGATAGGAGACATACATTAATACAAAATTTGTCTTAAGAAAATTTACTCGGTTGCGAGATGTGCCTGAATTTGCCGGCTGGTTCAGTGCATAGAGGAACGACTGGTTCATACCCACAGAGGGGAAGAAAGGAGGTGGAGAATTTCCAGATATTCTTCCCTCTCCTTTTAAACTTGCATCACAACCGTTATCTTAGACGTGATGCTTCTTGTCCGGTGAGGTAACTAGATTTGTACACAACTTGAGTAGTTACCACATGACTAAGGATTATGTTATTTCAGGGACATGTTGGTAAGGTGTCTGTCATTTCAGACTCCTGCCTTCAGGACTAGCGCCACTGACAGGACTTAATGTGCTCCAACCAGGATGGTCTTCTGTCCTGGAACAGCACATCTGATGGTGCAAGAGTCAGAGGCAGCAGCAGCTATGTTCTTGGATATCTTTTTTTTTTTTTTTTTTACCATGGTCAAGTCTGATCCTCCCCAAAGGGTACCCAAGTTTTTAGGTAGCATTGTTGTGTCCTCACAGAACAGAGGAGCAAGTCATTCTGGAACATGGTTGTAAAGAAGAGATGGAAAAGGACTTGAATTTTGGAGTTATCCTGGTCTAAAGTCTGGATTTTGGACATAGATCAAAGAGGAGGGCCTTATTTGATTTGAGAAGGACTTAGTGACATTCAAAACATCACGTGGTAAGCCCTCTCCTAATGCCAAGGCGTGTGAGTATTCTTGGTACAGATACTATTTGATGTCCGGTCAAGGGTTCATGTGAGAAATCTTAGGATCCAATCACCATTCCAAAAGGGGCTTGCTTTCTTGGAGTGGTAAGATTGTTCAGAGCTACCGTACTCCCTGGCCCATGCTGATCCTCCAAAAGTCAAGGATCTAAGTTCTTCACTCTGAGATTTGATTAAAGGCAGAGTGCCAGCCTTTTACTTCAGAGACTTGGGAGCTCCCTTGATGAATGAAGAAAGAACTGCAATCCATTCTAGAGAGGCTCTGACCAGATTAGTATTCCTTCTACGTTGCCAATAACAGAAGATGATAGTTCTACTAGAACCTCCAAGCACAGCATCAGCAAATCCAGATACCAGCTGGTGCTGTGTGGCACTTGGGAGCCGGCAAAATTATCCTGAGGCTACTGTAGTTAACAGACCGTTGAGCTTCTGGAAAACCACCAAAATGAGTCGAAAGGCTAAAGTATACAGCGATAATTTGTGTTAAAAAATTGGCATCAGCAATCAGGACGTCTACTAAAAGATGTTCTGGAACTGAAGAACAGTATACGGTTAGTCCAAGAGCCAAATGGATCCTTTGATGGTGATTCCCAAAGAACAAGAAGCCTTTCCACCGCGCACCAATATATGTGAGTGTGTGTGCATGAACATTCCTCTTATTTGGGATGGACCTTCCTGACACCTCTATAATGTTGACTACTTTCTCAGGTTTATTTGTGCGCGTCCAATCATTTAAGGCCTGTGAAACAGTATCCCTTTGCTTGTAGACGTGTCAAGACTGGAGTTGCTTTCTTCAGTGACCCTAAGCATCCACTCCACAATCACCAAGAAGCTAGACAAAGACTGAAATCCTTCTCGCTGGTTATGGTTTATTTTCCCCTTGCTTACACGTTGCCAATAACAGAAGATGATAGTTCTACTAGAATCTCCAAGCACAGCATCAGTAAATCCAGATACCAGCTGGTGTTGTGTGGCACTTGGGAGCCGGAAAAATTATCCTGAGGCTACTGTAGTTAACAGACCGTTGAAGTTTTGGAAAACCACCATAATGAGTCGAAAGGCTAAAGTATACAGCAATAATTTGTGTTCAAAAAAGACGTCAGCAATCAGGACGTCTACTAAAAGATGTTCTGGAACTGAAGAGCAGTATACGGTTAGTCCAGGAGCCGAATGGATCCTTCGATGGGGATTCCCAAAGAGCAAGAAGCCTTTCCACTGTGCACCAATATGGGGACTCTACTGGTCCTACGCCATACCCCTGAGTGTGTCTGCATGAACATTACACTTATTTGGGATGGACCTTCCTGACACCTCTATAATATTGAAGACTTTCTCAGGTTTATTTGTGCTCGTCCAATCATTTAAGGCCTGCAAAACAGTACCCCTTTACTTGTAGACGTGTCGAGACTGGAGTTGCTTTCTTCAGTGACCCTAAGCATCCACTCCACAATCACCAAGAAGCTAGACAGACTGAAATCCTTCTCTCTGGTTACGGTTTATTTTCCCCTTCCTTACACATATACCAAATAGTCTAGCCTATTCTTTACACATTCTCCTCTGTCCCCATACACCTGACAACACTGAGCTTACCAAACAATTCTTCTTCACCCAAGGGATCAACTTCTGCACTGTAATTGTTTAATGGCCACTTTCCTCTTGGTAAGGGTAGAAGAAACTTTAGCTATGGTATGCAGCTCTTCTAGGACACTCCAAAATCAACCCATTGTTCACTAGCCTTGGGTAGCACCATAGCCTCAGTACCATGGTCTTCCACTGTCTTGAGTTAGAGTTCTCTTGCTTGAGTGTACACTCGGGCACACTATTCTATCATTTCTTTTCCTCTTGTTTAAGTTTATATAGGAAATATTTATTTTAATATTGTTACTGTTCTTAAAATATTTTATTTTCCCTGTTTCTTTTCCTCATCTGGCTATTTTCCCTGTTGGAGCCCCTTGGGCTTATAGCATCCTGCTTTTCTAACTAGGGTTGTAGCTTGGCAAGTAGTAATAATAATAAGAGCTTCGTTACAGTGGATGGACTAGACCTAATACGGGCAGCTGCTCTCAGGGTAGAGAAGTGACACGAAAGTGACTGGTGGCCATCTAATGAGGCACTGCTGCCCAGCCCAAGCTAGAGCCTGGCCTGTAAAACAACCCTTACCAGGAAGAACTGGGGTACCCTAAACAGAGCAAGGGTAAAAGTGGGCAAAGCTGGAGATGACTGCAACAAATTGGGATTCGCCATCAACTCTGAATGCCCATGTGGGGCAACACGACAAACAATGGAACACATTCTATGAGAGTGCCCACTGGGCCCTCATTGCTCAAATCAAAACCTCAGGGAGCAAAACGACAATGCCAACCTGTGCGTTCGAAATTGGTGATAAGATATGACAAAGGCTACCGGGTGTCCTGTCAAACCCAGTTAAGAAGTTCACAATACTAAAAGTGTGGTTTTGACTGCCAGTAGTTTGATATACAAACATTTTGCTTCCGTAGACGATGTCACCGAGGTGTTTTAGTTCCCAGGTGTGCACCATTTTTTACTTAATATTGCGCGAATAACTTTGAATACCTTGGCATCAAGGAAGGTCTTGGAGCATGGGGAGATATCATGTCTGGACCAGTCTCTGAGTGTGGAAAGATCTATATAACAGGTGACAGGTGTACTAGTTCTCTGAAGATTACCGGGAAATCTCGTAAAGGGAAGATCTAGAAGCCCCTACAAGTGATATAAACAAACTATCACAGGTTCCTCTTCCATGTACTGTATCGTATACTTAAAAAACCGGAATAAAGCGGATGCTTATTCTGTGACCCCGCGCTTTATTCCGTGACCCCGGAAGTTCATGAAGTGTCCGAAAAGTGCACATTAGACTGACCTCAACGACTGGTCACACCTATTCCTCTCAAGCCGTGACGGAGCATATGAAGACCGTTGGCAATATGAAATTAAATTATTGGAGATCACGTGCATGGTAATCATTTGGTTGGTGGATGGTTTCGTGGAGAGTGATGATGTGTGGGATCAGTCAGCTGGGACAAGACAGTCTACAACATCACACTAACACTGCTAGATCATATGCTCCACCACACTCCTGCTGTAGGGTTGTCGTCTCTGGAACTGAAGAAGGTAATGAGGATAGTGTTCGTGTGCTCAGTCTCATACTGGCAGCAGGTGTGTGAACACCTGTATCATGTACTGAAACATATTCTTGGGGAAGGATTGTTTACAATACGTAATTCTCATGAGAACGTATTATGATCTCATATGAACGTATTAAGATCTTTTTAAGTGGATTAGGTTTCTGGCATGAGGTACGAGCTGTGGCAGATTTTGTCGTTGGTGCTACCTGTCAGTAGAGGGACGATGGCAGCCGGTAACATCCTTACCAACATTGCTTGGGCTTGGTCACGAATGCTATCCAGTACTGTTAACCGGAGTGTAAACTCCTATACCTCATACCGAAACTCCTTCCCATTAAGAATCCAGTTTTGGTTGAGTTGCTACTCCTAGGAAACCATGCAGGGATATCAATTGGTATCTTGTGAGACTTGCCCCAATTGGTTGTCCTGTGCATCAGTAACCTCTAGCTTCTGTTCAGGGCGGCAGATGTCATGTCAGATGGTTATCAACAGTCCGAGATACAGGAACGATGAGGCAATAGGGAAAGGCAATTGTGTACAATTTGGTTCCCCGAAGACCTTCATTCTTGTAAAAAAAAAAGACTTGGATCAGGTATGATTACGTAACTTTACTCGAGGAAGACAATGTTCCTTGTATGTATTACCACAAATTACTAATGTACTCTGATCGTCTTCACAAGTAAATGTGTGCTCGGTGTGCACTCAATGATGATTTCTTCACCAGAGGTAACAGCGTCTGCAGGCACAACCAAGGACCCTGCACTTGATACAAGAGAGTTGTGTGTTCTAACATTCCCTGTTGTTGTGGGATAATTTAGCACATATTCCCCCCATTCCAAGAGTAGGAGTAGCACATAACGCTTCTCCTATGGCACACACTTTCTTCTTTTAGGGTAGAGAAAAGCAGCGAGAAAGAGATGATTGAAGTTTCTTCCCGCTATCGGACAACTCTTGGCACTCGCTTAAGAAGGTTCCACGGTGAGAGACTAGAAGTCATGCGTACACGACTCCTATCAATTATTCATCCTGGACTCTGCTGCAACTTAGAGGAGAAGAACAAGTAGAAAGTGTCATCAAACACTAACGAAGATGAGGCTGAGGAAGAGTGCAGGCCAATGACTATGACAACAGCACAACCAGGCGATACATCCTTAGCGACTTCTGGTATTGGTAGACACAGAAGAAAAAGGTGGTGGCCCTCCCCTTCACACTTGGTGTCGACATTAGTCCTCTAAAGCCGGAGCACCAGCAATATCTAAGGAAAACCAAATTCCTTAGGTTCACATTGTCACGGCACAAAACTCACAATGACGTAAAGAAACACTGCATGCATATCCTTGGCATCCTCCATTAATATTCCTCGAACATGAATATTCCAGCACATTATACATTCTGAAATAACAAGCAAAAGATTAAGATGCAGCAGAGCAGTATGTTTGATGAATTGTGGCCAAAGTCGAAGAAGAAGGTTATTTTAACTGGCAAGTGGTTGGGGAGCATACCCTACAACTACCTTTGCTGAAGTTTGATGGTTTTTATATTGGTGTTGAAACAAATTGTAATTATAAATTTAGAATTTTAAAATAGCTAAAGTAAAATACCTGGGGTTATGGTCTAAACTTGAAACCAGATTGTGCTGTAAAATTTTATTTTTCCTTAGAATATACACCTATAGATCAATTGATTGTTATGGGGAAAATGAGTCTTCAAAGGGAATTGAGGGATTGTTTTTCATTGTGCTATACTTGAAACAAAACTAATAGTTGATTGTATACAACTAACTCATGGAGTACCGATTGATATCCTGGTAGGATTCATTCATTGCAATAATCATCTACTTTGCTACAGTACTTTTGAGTAAAGCTTGGTAAAGAGATAATAGATTAGGGATCATCAGTTTCTACAGCTGCATATAGCATAACGGTAGTCCTTAAACTAATGAAAGATCACAGTCAAACCACTCTGTTCCACCTCCCATAATTCCTTTTAAGTGTGTTTCCAGTAATACAGAATATCAAAGCAAGTATTTTGACAATATGTAACAGTTATTCCACTAAATTACAAAAATATGAAAGTGATGAATCGTTATAATTACTTGAAATAGGTGTTAGTACCTTCAACACTTACAGAACAACAAGATTTAAAAGACAAAATTCTGTTGTCTTAAGTATTATCTGATAAATTCTCAACTTAGAGTAAAGTTTCAAGGAAACTTTGGTCACAGTATCATGACCATCAGAACTTTTCCAAATTCAAAGTTACTGACCTTTGAAATAAGAGGAGAAAACTGGCCAACACATTTAAAAAAAAAAAATAACTAATGTTTATTTCTTTCCTAACATTAGCCTGCCTTAATAGCAACACTGAATACTTAGCTATTGGGTCCCTACTAAACATTCCACCATCCCTACCAGTGACCAACATCTGGCTACCGTAGCATGAAGTCTGGAATGAATACCAGTGCAATGTATCCTATTTAAAACTGGCAGGATATAGCAACATAGCAATATGCAATTTTATGAGGGTGAATAATAATAATACTTCATGGACATGTGAAGAAAGTTCTTCACAAGAAATAAAAAGGTATCATAAAAATAAGGGAGATTGCCCACTATACGGAATTCTCTTTAAGGTGATTACAAGATAGGTGTTGCAAAACTCATGAATACATTTACCTAGTTAATAATGAATTAATTTACTTTAACCTCTAGTAAAATACTGAAAATAATTTAAACTTGATAACTTTCTCACAAGTTAACAAGACCCACTCATTAAAATCACATTAAACAAACTTTGGTTATACAGTATTCATAATGAAGTTACATCAATGCAAACTCTTCCTTTTAAACATTAGAAAACGACCAAGATTAATCATAAGATTAATTCTGGCCAGGAAGATTTTTAATTTCTTGGAATATTTATGCAGGCCCCTTCAACTTGACAAAATATTCAAGTAATCACAAACAGATTACATAAGTAATAGAAACTATAAATTAAATAATCTTAGTTTGAAATGAGTGCGCTGCTAATCAATATTCTATTCAAGTGTTGTTAAAAACTCATTAAAAACTCAGGATAAAAATTTTCTCCCTTTTAAGTATAGATATTAAGAGTACCATACTTGACTAATAACAGCAATACAGATCTGTAACTAAAGATATGTATTAGAAATAAATTATGTGGGTATATACACAGATTCGATGGCCTAAAGGAAGTTCTCTAGCTTGAAAATGGTATTAATAGCTTCTAGAACACATTTGACCGACAAAGAAGGCTCTTGAAGTTTGGCCTCTACCGGCAAGAAATCTCGTGGGGAATGATCCAACAATTCCTCTCCGTTGTATACACCAGTCTGAAATAGAAGAATCCTTTTTAGTTATCATTGGTGCAACTTTAAGAAGCCTTGTGAAGGGGAAGGCTGAAATTAATGTATAAATTTATTCAATATCAAACTATTTTACTTAACTCCTTAACATTAGCCTTGACCTACTTACAATCATACTTTGAGTTTTGTTAGGATTCAACTTCATACCCCATAATTTGCACCATGCACTAATTTTAGCTAAATCTCTATTAAGGGATTCACCAACCCCAGATCTACATTCAGGAGATGGAATTGATGCAAAGAGAGTAGCATCATCTGCATATGCAACAAGTTTGTTTTCTAGGCCAAACTACGTCATGTGTATATAGTATGAAAAGTAATGGGCCAAGAACACTACCTGTGGAACACCGGATATCACATTCCTATACTCACTACGGTGCACATCAACAACAACTCTTGAGATCTATTACTTAAAAAATCAATAATAATGCTAAGAAACGACCCACCCACTCCCAACTGTTTCAGTTTGAAAACAAGGGCCTCATGATTAACACGGTCAAAGGCAGCACTAAAATCAAGGCCAATCATACGAACTTCGTGCCCACAATCAAGGGATTTCTGTACCGCATTGGAGATTGTAAGAAGGGCATCTCATACTCCAAGGCCTTTACGAAAACCAAATTGCAAACTAGGGAATAGATGATTACCTTCAGCAAACCTATTAAGACGTTTTGCCAGATGTTCAAAAATTTTAGATAATATGGGAGTTATGGAAATTAGGCAGTAATCAGTGGGACTTGAGCTACCACAAAAACATTTACATAGAGTAGTAACAGTACCAATTCTCCAACAAGTGCTAAAGGCTCCTCTTCTTACTAACTTGCACAATAAAACATAACTTTGGAGCCAAGAAATCTGCTGTCTTTATAAAAAACAAAGGTGTTAAAGGTCTTGGGATTGGAAACTCGCTAAGTTTGGATTCAAATCTTGTAGTTTCAGGTATTATATATCAGGAGTATGTCTACATCTCTTAAATTTTGGAGAAAGGTTTCTTTGACAAAGAATTCTAGACATTTCAATTAAATACTTGCTTGGTGTTAGATGGACATTATCTTGAGTAATCTGACACTTATAGATTGGCTTCTAAATCCTATAGTGCTATAGCGGCTGCTGCTGTGGCATTTCATATTTTCTTGAGAAAAACTAAGTTGCACATTTCTTTTTCGAGCTCTTCCCATTCAATTTTAGACCAATTAAGTCTAAAATTCTAATTAGGTTACACATTTTAACTTCTTGCTGGCTTATCTCTTTCCATCACTGGCATCCCACCTTCATCAGTGTGTGGGACTCAGCATTATGAACATCATGCGAGGTTCATAGAAATATACAGAATTTTAATAATATTGTTATCTCTATACTCGCCTGATGTTTATATACTTGCCCCCCTGCCTCATCAATGACGATGTCAAGGCAGAGAGAGTATTTGTAACAAACTGAAGAATGGGTTACTCCTAGTATACTAATTACCATTAAATGCTATATTTATTGTCTCATTACTTTACTAAGGGCTTTTATCTCTAAAAAGAAAAAATAAGAAAACATTTTTTGGCAAACATCAATAAAAACGAGCTTCTAGAGAAGCAATATGAACATCAGGTGAGGATGGAAAATTTATTAAAAGTTTTTTCCCTTGAAAATTAGGAAGCTTAGTGTT
This sequence comes from Palaemon carinicauda, assembly GCF_036898095.1. Classification (NCBI taxonomy): domain Eukaryota; kingdom Metazoa; phylum Arthropoda; class Malacostraca; order Decapoda; family Palaemonidae; genus Palaemon; species Palaemon carinicauda. The sequence continues at coordinate 153,558,106 of NC_090736.1, forward strand.
ATATTCAAATTCTAACTGAAAATTCTCACTAAAATATTTTAAAACTATTTGTATTTTTCCTAGCCAAACAAAATCTGAGTCATTGACATGGGGTTTACTCCGAAGTCGTTTTGCAAGAAAAAAAAAAAAAAAAAAAAGTGCCTAACTGGCAACCGCGTATGGTTACCAGCTATATCTCCATGCTGAATGACCACGAGCTAGCCTCACCATTCTTCACATGGTCAAGACTTGAGGGGTGGATGAGGTGAGAAATTTGGATAAATGACTCAAGGTTTATATTGCTAAGAAAACTACAAATAGTTTAAAAAAATTTAGTTTGTTTCTATGCGGATACAAACTTCGAGTCATTTGTATGCAGTCTTCCTTAGGTGGGAGAAGTCTCTGTCATTAGACTGATTTATGTCTAGCCCTTATTTAGCAATAAACAAAAATATATAAACAACATTCAAAACCAGCTCTAAAGAGGCAAGGTTGAGATGTTGGCCTAAAATCACAAGTCAATAACCTGACAAGAGTAAATATTCTGGTGTGAACAATATCTACAATATATAAAAAAAAAGTCCCATTAATACTTAGTCACAAACAAAAAATAATTTAATTATTCTTACTTGCACAAGGCTTTCTTCAGTTACTCTCAATTGAAGGATGCATGAGGAAGGAAGTGAAGAAATCACGTATTCTCATTTCATACCCTTCATGCCAAGAATACCTGATAGTGTGACAAAAGGGTAATTGTCGTGCAAGAGTTTGGCCTAGATTATTTGATGTGCTGTAACATTAGGATCCAGACACCTCCACTAAGGACTTGAGCCACCAAGTGGTTCTTGCTGCCAGACCACAGATATCACAAGCACTAGGAAGAGGGTCTGGTGGTTCTTTCCCTGAAGATTCATAGGCTCTGAGGATAACTTCATGCAATCAGGAAGAGATATTGTAGCATTCTCTGAGATTTCTGTGCTCAAGAACAGGTAGATATTAAGGTTAAAAAAAAAGAAAAAAAAAAAGGAGCCGTTCTTTTAAGATATCTCCAGACCATTCTTATATGACAGAGCAACCGATTATCCAGATAAGCAGTTACCTCTTTCATAGCAGAGATGGTAAAAAGTCAAAACTGCTGTCAATGTCTGGGTTCTGGGTCTTAGCCACAAACTCTGGAACGTAGAAAAACTATAACGTTTTCTATTCGCAGATTGTGATATCGGGTAAGACAAGCCATGTAGTTCACTCACATTAGAAGTAAAAGGAAGACTCTTCCAGATCAGACCTCGGTCCGAGACCTTTGTCACACTCCAAGTTGGGGGTTCAAGTTCCTGAGGTGGGCAGGTCTGTTCAAAACTCTTAATAAGAGCTGAAAGTTCCCAGTTTAAAGACTTGGTTTTCACTCTTTCCAGCACATCCTTGTGTTCTTGTCTACAGTTAGAACATTGAGATGATATAACTGGAATAGATTGGTGGGAGCTTTGATCGCTCCTCGAAAACTATTCTCTGTTTACATAAGACTGAGACTGAACAGCAAGGGACTCTCTATTGACCTACACACCTGTGAGGAATAAGATTTATTAAATGAATTCCACCTAGAGTGATTGTATCTGGAAGCAGAATAATAAGAAGGAGAGTTAGATCTCCCTGTCTTGGGAGGAAGTTCAGGTCTTGTGGCAATGCGTGGTACCACCCCAAGAAAAGGGGACAAGGGCTCCACTACCTTCCTTCCCCTCATATTTCTGAAAATTAAAAAAATCTGGTTTTGCTACTCTCTGTAGTTTAAGGATTAGGTAAACTATGATTACTGTATTTGTGGTCTGTGCAGACCTAGTAAGAGTGGTTGTAACAAATTCATGTTGCCTAGAGACCATCTGGTTTCCAACCAAAGTTGGAATTGCAGCACATTCAGGAAGCGCATCGGTACAAGAACATACTGGGGCAGTAGCACGATGAAAGCATGCATCCATGCGAGGATACACATGTTAGCATGTATGCATGTTTTAAGTGAGGCTGAAATGTTGGTAGAAACTGTGATAACTTACGCCTTCTAAATGGATTGTAAGGGGAATCTGAATTCAAACTCGGGCAAATCAGTCAAACCTGTAAATCAGAATCCCTGGTCGACATAACTGAGGATGTCGGGATACTGCCTTTAGTTTTCTTGGGTGACCGAAGAGGAACTTTCTGTGGAGAAAAATTAGGTGGGACTCTGTGTACAGGGACAAGCTGGACTTGGTATACATATGAGGCGGGGAATAATACGCACCTTCCATGGGGGCAGCCCCGTAGGGGGTAAGATAGAGTTGTCATTCGTCACTCGAGGAGGTGCAGTGCTTTTGGCTGGGAATGTGGAGACTTTGATTGGAGTGTCCTCCAAATGAGAGAAATCTTCTTGGTTACTAAAATCTAAAATAAAGGTATGGTGTTCACCACTGAGCACGCTCGTGGGAGGAGACTGTGAACATTACAGTTAGCATAGTCTGGTACTAACGATACCTGTACGGACTCATATTCAGGCTGTACTAGGGCTGAAACCAAAGGATCAGTATTAGGAATAAATTCCGGTTCAATATGGCTGTCATCCTCAATTAACAGCTCTGGTAAAGAAGGATCAGAGTGGGAGAGATCGTGCGTCGCACGAAGCGATTTTTTTTTCTTGACCTCGTGAGAGGAAGGAGATCTATCCCTCTTAGGCTTCTTCTTGCAGTATGCATGATACTTCTCACACTGGGAGAGCAGCCACTCCCTGCTAAAATCACATGGCAATTCAAAAGAATACCGTTTACAAAGGCAGTTTGGGCATAAAACTGGCTCATGAAATTTCCAAACGGATGCCCTTCAAGGCTGGGACAAGTCTGCATACTGTACTACCTGAAAAATCACTCCATATTCACAATGCACACTGAAAAAGAAATTAGCACTCTGCAATCCAACATTTAGTAGTGTAGCGTGGGAGGCCTGTGTGGAGATATAGCTGGTAACCATACATGGTTGTCAGGTACTTTATTCTTTTCTAGACATAGCAAAACGACTAATGAGTAAACCTCATATAAATTACTCTGAAATTTATAACCGCGTAGGAACAAATGAATTTTAAGCATAACCTTATCCTGCATTCCAATTATCTTAAGTTTTCTTTTGAATACTACAAATTGTGTTCAAAAGCAGTCTTCTTTTGTTAGAAAAATTTGACTGAACTTGAATAGTTCTCATTTAGATTAAAAGACTTTTACCATGAAATTGAAAACCTCTTTACCTTGACTAATACAGAATAGCACTGATCAGCAGTAAGGCCTTTAAAGTCTTGAGTAGACAGATCTAACCCACGTGCTCCCTGCATTGTGACTCTCTTCTTACTTCCTCGATGCCGTCTCACGTATTCCTGATACAAGTTCATACCAAATATATCTGTGTGGATGTTGTCACTGGAAAAACAAAAATAAAATAATGAATGGTATCTCATATGAAGAATGAAGAATTTATACAATAGAAATAATCTGTTTTTGGAGGAGACTGCAACAAAAAAGTTATCATTAATAATGGAAAATGAGTGTCATATAAATCTCAAGCCTTGCTTATGGAAAATAATGTAAGGTGATAAACGTGGAATGATTGAGAGAAAAATAACAATGTCTGATAGAATTGTATTGTATGTGATCCTATGCAGAAAGCATTATATGGATATTATCATCTCAAAGGAAATCCAGTAAACTGAAATATATAGATATAAATTCTTAGTATAATTATTTAAATTATTATACTTTTCGAAATTGTAACTTCGTAACAATTATTATACTTTACGAAATGTTAACTTTGTTAAAATTATTATACTTTTTGAAATGTTAACTTCGTAACAATTATTATACTTTTTGAAATGGTAACTGTGTTCCAATTATTATAATTTTTGAAATGTTAACTTTGTTCCAATTATTATACTTTCTACAATGATAACTTTGTTCCAGTGATTTTGAAGATCGTAAGTATTTCAATACATTCGCACACAAAATATATATTCGCAGTACAGTACTATTTGCCTATGCTTACAATAATCCAATTCTAGGAAAAAGCATTATTATACCCATCTTTATATTAACTTTCTATATTTTTAAAGCTTTTCTCAGTTTTCTTGAGGGGTTAGACTAATGCAACATCAATCAAACTACTCTGTACTCTGGTATTTCATCTAAATACAATACAGTACAAGAAAATATGTCATATTGCTAAAATACAATATCTTACTGAGTTGCCATTCTTAAAATTAAAATGGATATATTTCCTTACATATACTTATCGCATCATACATGATTAAAAGAATACCTGTATATATTGAACTACGTAAAAAACATAACATCTGGATCCTAATAAGCTAATACCATCAATGAATTATCTACGGTGTCATTTAAACATATCAAAAAGTAATTAATAGGCAACACATACCGGTACTTACCCAATTGCATAAAGTTTAGTTATAGGCTGACTTATGCCTATAGATCTTGCGTGATGCTGTACCATAGTCTCTGCATGGTAATAAGTTATTTCTGACGGCTTCCCCACAAGAGCAGTGTATATGAGATCGTTACCTGTGACCTTCTTGTAAAGTGCCTCCAGACACAAGAGAAAAGCACCATGACCAAATCTACAAAGGAAATTTATCATTGAATAATGATGAACAGTAAGAGTTGGATCAATGAATAACTTTAAATAATTACGGAGGCATCACACTTACGTCAGCTGTCATGAAAATATAGTATGCTTATTTTAAAGAGACTAGAGAAAAAAATTGATGAAAAGCTGAGAGATGAACAAGCAGGTTCTAGAAAAGGTAGAAGTTGTACTGACCAAATTCTCATTTTGAGACATGTACAGTGCATAGAATATAGAATTCCACTTTACATGGTATTTTTGGACTATGAAAAACCCTTTAAGAGTGTGCACCGGCCAATTTTGTGGAGAGTCCTGGATTATTATGGAGTTCCTCCTTAAATATGAAAATTTGATTGTCTGTTCATAGAGTCCTATCAAATGAATTTCCAGTGAACAGCGGAGTACTCCAATGGAATGTGTTGTCGCCTATGTTGTTTATCCTCCTCAAGGATTTTATAATGTGTAGAACAGTTGGAAATAGTGGAGAAGGATTAGCTGACCTAGAGTATGCTGATGAAGCTGTGCTTCTTAGCAGAACACCACAGGAATTACAATGCTTGCTTACCAGAATGCATGAAATATCACATGAGGTTGGGGTCAAGATAAATAGGAGAGAGATATTGAGAACAGAATACGCAATGGAAGATGAAATACCATTGAAAGGAGAAAGAATTAATGAAGTAGAATCATTTAAATAATTAGGAACTACAATCTCTAATACATGGTCTTTAGAATTGGAGTTCAATGAAAGATTGAAAAAAGCAAATCAGACAATGGCTAGGTTAAGTAAAATTTAGAAATCAAATTGCCTGAAATCATATATAAAAATCAGGCTATACATCAGTTTAGCAAGATCGGTGTCACTGTATGGAAATGAGTCCTGGTATGACAATGAAACAATTTCCATCAGATTTTGTGGGTTTGAGAAGAATGTTGAGTTAAAATGGCAGGATAGGATTAGAAATGAAACTATAAGAGAGATTACTCAGGTGCCATATGTGGATGAGATCATGGCGAGGGGTAGATGGAGATGGTTTGGGCATGCTCTTCGCAATCCTCGTAAGAGATAAAAGGATATTGCAAGATGATTTGATAAAAGAAAATATAAAACAGTAAAACATTGTGCAGGTGGGTTTCAGATACCCAAAAAACATGTTTCAGTTGAAGCAAATATAGAAAAATTATTTTAATAAGGTAACTCGGAAGAACAACAGTCTATACTACATCTTCCCGAATGAAGTATCAATTTAACGTAACTAAAAATACATCAAGGGAAAACATTACCTTTTATTCATACAAAATGCTTATTTCTTAATAACATAAACTTTTTAGATTAATTTCAAATATCTTTATTGCCATTTCTTACCTCGGCATATGAGCCTCAGCCATCCATTGCAAATCCATGTTACAAGCTAAAATTGGCAAGTGGGGATATGGGGCAACAGGTGAACTTGAAAGGTCTCCCCCTGTCATAAGTACATCTATTATGAGTTGCAGAGATGTTTCCCACCTTACTGGCTCACCAAAAAGCATTACAGCTTCTAGCTTTGGTATGCTTGTTAATGGAGAAACAGCCTGGAATAAAAGAGGAAGAAGTGGATGACAAAACAGTAGAGAGTACTAGAATGCTTGCAAAAATAACTTAATTATGCAAATAGTTCATAACTAACAGTTTATAGTACTTAATATACTGTACAGAAAAGGGATTTTGACGAAGGAAAAATCTATTTCTGGGCGAGGGACCTGTGTCGCTCCGTGTAATGCTCCTCTAGCACCATTTCTAAGGCATAGTTATTGCTGAATATACCAGAGAAAAAGAGATGCATGGAATGCCAGGAATAAACCTAGCTCGCTCACTCTTTGAGTGTCGGTATAGAAAACTGGGGCGTGATTGAACCACGACCATAGATCCCTCACCAATTAGACCTCTCCTTCATCAACATACCCCCTCTCTACCCCTACATCTCCCCACCCCCCATCCTCATTCCTCCCAGCACCCGAAGCTTGGACCAACCAGGGTGAGGGAAAAAAGGGAAAGGGTGGGTTCACTGGGCGACACAGGTCCCTCGCCCAGAAATAGATTTTTCCTTTGTCAAAATCCCTTTTATTATAGGCACTGACACAAACGTTAAGATAAAAATAAATCTTAAAATAAAAACCTAAATTTCCAGTATATGTAAAAACAGATCTAACAGACTTATCAACTTATTGAAATTCATACAATAAAAAATTCCTTTATTAAATAATTCAAACAATTAAACAAAATCATTTAGATTAAATTAATAAAGATACCATTACAAGAATATAATTTCAATACAGTACTTAGCAAAGTTCATTGCTGTTTCTACTTTGGAGGTGAAAGCACCGACTCCATAAAAGTAGAATCTTTGGCATAGGGCTTGGGAATTGATAACACTGACTGATGAGCAACTGGTTGAGATTATAATAGAGATATATAAAAGGTAGTTGGTAGCCTTCTCTCAAAACCACGAAGTTCCATGGATCCACTTAAAGACTGAAGTCCCAAAAATAGGAGAGCTTTCTTTCTGCCAGAAACCATAAAGTTGGACTGTCACAAAGAATATACTCCCTACTGACCTGTTGGCAGAATCACACCTTGCCACATGGCACTATATCCAAACTCTTCTACCTTGATATCCATCCTTTTTGCCGGTTGACGGGTTGGGGTTCCTTTGCCAACAAAGAGATTTAGTTTTTCAAGGAAACCTCTTCCATTACCGTAGCTAATCTGTCAATCTCCAATAGAAGGCCCATCACCGGAGAAGTAATGAGTTCATACTTCTGACTGCTTGAGACACTGGTTCAGCCAAAAACAAACTGTTCCCTCTTCTTGGGGATGATTCCCAAAGGTTTTGATCAATTCTGAATGAGAGTCTGTGATTGTACAGCAATTCATAAATCCCAAGGTGCAGAACTAATACCCATGTTTGTACTGAGATGCCCATTCCTAAAATATCTCAAAATCAAATCAGCAAAGCACTTAATCTCCAAAATCTTAGCTACACAGTCACAAGCACACACTGCATATAAGTATGTTTAAGTGGGAGCATCATGCTACATCTAAACCAAGACCAGTTAGTTCATTTGTCTTACACACAAATGTTCTCTTCATCCTGACAGAGTATCCATCTTGCAAGAGCAGAAGGAAGCCAGACGTACAGTTCACTCTTAAGTAATCACTCCCTGTCTGGGAGAACAATGTTTTGAGGTTTGGGTACTGCTAACTTGTCCCAAACCAGAAACTCTATATTATTCTTATATCGTGACAGCGGTTTCCCTCTATCTTGTTCAACAGTAGCTTAAATAGTGAGTTAACCTTTGGAAGAATAAGAATATTTCTTAGACTCAAGTCCCCATGTTCAACTTAGGCTAAATTTGTCACTTTACTTGCACAACAGAATAGAAAAAAAAAAGGACGAGGTTCGGAATTGAGATGGGCTTAGCTACTATAGAGGTGGAAAGGAAAGTGTTATAATACCATAATTGACGGTCACCGCAATGGCAGCTGCAGAAGGAAGTCCCTGTACCATGGTGGCTGACCTTTCTTTGCAAGGTAGCTACTGGTACACCTACCTGTAAATTCCACAAAATTTGGGATGTTTGTTGTGTGTGCTTGACAGACTTGTCAGAATGGCAGGCTAATGGAAGATCCAGTAGCTAAAGTGATCTTTTGGATGAGGCCTGTAAATGGTATGATCTGCTAAGAATGGTCCGAGCCCTGAACCCTGTTGAAAAGTGAGCACAGCAATGGACCCAACAAAAGATGATAAACTAGTGTATTGTGAATACTACCTAAGCCTGCATTCACATCCAAAGAGGGTTAAAACAAAGTCTATTGATTTACCATGGCTGGTCAATCTGACAGACTACCTACTTCTCACAGTACTAAAGGAATTAGTTTTAAATCTGTTCCTATGCTTAGCCCCCTATCGTTACTACAAAATACCTGCTTTGCAACAATCATGTGGTCATAACACTGCACTACACTCTACTTATCATATCTATCCTCCACAGACTACATTCTGTTATAAAATATTATAAATATTATTAGCCAGGCTACAACCCAAATTTTAAAAGTAATTGGCGTTTTCAAAACTTTTAATAGAGGAAGATGACTTCAACAAAAATTTAACAAGGTAGTTATAAATACAGTACAGACATCCCATCACCTTTCAGTAAAGTAGATGCAAACTTTTCACAGGCCTGGGATTTGCAGAACGGTTGAGAGAGGTGTATACCCAGAGGCTTCAGCTAAAGGAAAACTTGACGAGCAGAAAATGCTAAAGTTTCCCTGGTAAGAGGAGACTTAGCCTTCACATTCCCCAAAGAATAGACTTGCCTTTAAAGGGAGGCGGCAATAATTGCAAACTATCATGACGTTAAGGCGCTGAAAGAGGGCATCTATTGCTGTTTCAGCCATTAACTGATGCCGTGTCCCTCATTCATTAGCATTCCTACTTTGCATGAGGCCAATGTTGACCAGTCAAACTAAAATGGATTAAACAGCCTTAGACATGAAAATTTTAAGCAACAAAAGGAGTTTTTACTGTCACATTTTCATTGCTCGCTCACCATTTTAATTACACAGCCGGGACCATTTTCATCGAGTGGTGGAACTCATCAACCAGAAGATCAGCTGATCACCTAAACAAATCACATTACAGACTGACTTGGAAGTTCAAAGACAGTCATGTTGGTAAGTTTGGCTCTTGCAGTATCTATATATGAAGACTACATCATTGATTTGATGGTATAATTAAAGGGTTAGTTCAAGTCATCCAAGTATTTCAAGAAAAAGTATAATTTTTGCAGGATTTTCAAAACTAAGATTAGAGATTAATAGCTTTCTTATCTATTAAACAATGCCAGGCCTAGTGGTTTGACAAAGTATATGTCTGTGCAGGTGCACATCTATAATGACCACATTTAATGGTTTAAAATATGAATTTCTTTTAAATCAAAAGTATAAAAAGACATTCAATATTATCAAATAGAAATTATTATTTATGTTTCTATACAGTATACAATTTCATTCAGCAAAGTAAATTTCAGACAGCAGTGAAGAGTGAAATTGAATTTACATTTGATCAATGAAATATAAGTTTCGAATAAGTGTGTTCGACTAAAACCGTTCTTGTTGTGTGAAATTTTGCTGTGAAATAGACATTTATGACCGTACCCATAGTGGCCAAAGACGAAACTCGCCAACGCTCACCACCTGGAGTTTACAAACCTGCTGACAATTTCAACAACTTTTCTAGCCCCGGTGAAGCCATTCCCTATTCTAAAGGATGAAAGGTTTGTGTTTGCATAGGAATATATGAATCTTGTTTGGCATAATACAGTAATATCCAAACACTTACACAAGTGCTTTTTTGTTGACCAGGCGGACATGAGTCTTTTTATAGTTTATTTATGACATATTTGTTTTTGATGTTGTTAATAGTTTATATATGACATGTCTGGTTTGACGTTATTACTTATTTTAGAATTATTTATTGTTAATTTGTTCTCTTCATTTATTTATTTCCTTTCCTCACTGGGCTATTTTTCCCTGTTGGAGCCCCTGGGCTTATAGCATCTTGCTTTTCCAACTAGGGTTGTAGCTTGGATAGTAATAATAATAATAATAATAACTGTATTTCTTTAGACAACCCATACCTACCTTTGTTTTTCTTCTCTGGTGATCCACACAGTCCAGCTGGGGATATGCCTGCCTTAGTTCATCTACCGTTGTCGTATTTACAAAACCTAAGTTATGAGCTATTTCTTGCGTTGGCCCCTGGCCACTTATTAATAATTGCTTGTTGAAATACTGGTCGAACATCTTTAAGGGGGAATGGGCCATAACCACTTGGTCTTCATGAACCTGTAAATGCACAATTATGAATGACTTTCATTTATATTTCGTATGGCTACTATATTACAATATTAAAATACTGTACTATACAGTACAGGTACTATATCAAATACTGCAAAAGGTAAAAATAAAAGAAACACACATTTCATATAGAATAAAAAAATCTCACATCTGAAACAAAACGCGACATAGGCATTGAAAAAATATAACTTCCGTATCTTACATTAACCCCCAGCCATTCTGAAAGTTGTTCTGCCTTCCCCGAGCGCAATGCATTTCCAGCATTTGTGACGAACACGGTTGGCACTCTGAAATTTCCCGATTCATCTACCAGGTGATTAAAAGCCTCCCTAGCAGTTGGTAGAATACGCCTTCCCCTCACTATCACGCCATCTATGTCAAATAACAGGCCAAAGTTTGGAGTCTTCCTAGCAGTCTGTGGAGTAAAACAAAATTTAATAAAATTAGAATTTTTTTTATAATTTTTCAATTAATAATTTGGAGCCGAGACTTCTTTACTTATAAGCTTCGTACCAATGTTTTTTTTTTTTTTAAGTCTGCCTTTTTATAAAGTACTATACAGTACATTATATATTTTACCTCAAAATGAAGGATACACTTAGTGCAGTTTAGTCTAAATGGAATTATTTAAAATTACTGTTACCTGTGGTATACAGAACAGTATCTTCATCGTTTCATTGTGGCAAATACTCTAGAGTTTTTATTTCTTGTTTTTGTTACTTTAAAAGCAGATCTTGTTACTCGAAAGGAGACCGAAAAACATATGATAGGTTGTTAGTGGGCTACTAGATGTTGTTAAATTACATGATTTCTAGTAAGTAATTAAAAGAAAACAGGAATTGGTAAAATTTTTAGATACTTTAACAATAAAACGGTCACTGAAAACATTTCAAATGAATCCATCCAGTTATAAAAATGTTATTTTTATTAATAAAATAAATTTTTGAATATACTTACCCGATAATCATGTAGCTGTCAACTCCGTTGCCCGACAGAATTCTATGGAGGGATACGCCAGCTATCACAATACTAGAAGGGGGTGTACTCACCAGCGCCACCTGTGGCCAGGTACTCAATCATTTGTTGTTTACACCTCCTCAATTATTCCTCGGTCCACTGGTTCTCTCTGGGGAGGAAAGGGAGGGTCGATTAAATCATGATTATCGGGTAAGTATATTCAAAAATTTATTTTATTAATAAAAATAACATTTTTCAATATTAAACTTACCCGATAATCATGTAGCTGATTCACACCCAGGGAGGTGGGTGAAAACCAGTGCACATGATTAAAGGATAGCTAAGTATCCCCAAATTTCATATAACAGTTATCTCAAATAACAATGAAATAATAAGTACCTGGTAAGGAAGTCGAATAGAACCGTTACTCTGCCTTTTATTTAAAGTTCGTCTTCCTTACTGAGCGCAGCGTTCCTCTTGGAGGCTGAATCAACCCAAAGGTGCCAAAGTACAAGGGGTTGCAACCCTACTAAAGGACCTCTACCAAACCTTTAACCCAGGCGCTTCTCAAGAATGAATAGACCACCCGCCAAATCCAAGGATGCGGAAGGCTTCTTAGCCTACCGTAACAACCATAAAAACAACAATAAAAGTATTCAAGAGAAAGGTTAAAAAAAAGGTTATGGGATTATGGGAATGTAGTGGCTGAGCCCTCACCTACTACTGCACTCGCTGCTACGAATGGTCCCAGGGTGTAGCAGTTCTCGTAAAGAGACTGGACATCTTTCAGATAAAATGATGCAAACACTGACTTGCTCCTCCAATAGGTTGCATCCATAATGCTTTGCAGAGAACGGTTTTTATTAAAGGCCAACGAAGTAGCAACAGCTCTTACTTCGTGGGTCCTTACCTTCAGCAACGCAAGGTCTTCCTCCTTTAAGTGAGAATGTGCTTCTCTGATCAGAAGCCTTATATAGTACGAAAGCCCATTCTTGGACATGGGTCTCGAGGGTTTCTTGATGGCACACCATAAGGCTTCTGACTGTCCTCGAATAGGTTTAGACCTCTTCAGATAATATTTGAGAGCTCTGACAGGGCAAAGAACTCTCTCTAGTTCGTTACCTACCATGTTGGAGAGGCTAGGTATTTCGAACGATCTAGGCCAAGGACGTGAAGGAAGCTCGTTCTTTGCTAGGAATCCAAGCTGAAAAGAACATGTAGCTGATTCGGTTGTGAAACCAATGTTCTTGCTGAAGGCATGAACCTCACTGACTCTCTTAGCTGTGGCAAGGCAAACGAGAAAAGCAGTCTTGAGGGTAAGATCCTTGAAGGAAGCTGACTGGAGAGGTTCGAACCTAGATGTCATAAGGAACCTTAAGACTACGTCCAGATTCCAGCCTGGAGTGGAAGGACGACGTTCTTTAGACGTCTCAAAAGACTTGAGAATGTCTTGAAGGTCCTTGTTGGAAGACAGGTCCAAACCCCTATGGCGGAGGACTGAGGCCAACATGCTCCTATACCCTTTAATTGTAGAAGTAGAAAGGGATCTCTCATTCCTAAGATGAATCAGGAAGTCAGCTATTTGGATCACAGAGGTATTGGTAGAGGATATTGAATTGGCTCTACACCAGCTTCGGAAGACCTCCCACTTAGACTGGTAGACTCTACGAGTGGAAATTCTTCTAGCTCTGGCAATCGCACTGGCTGCCTCCTTCGAAAAGCCTCTAGCTCTAGCGAATCTTTCGACAGTCTGAAGGCAGTCAGTCGAAGAGCGTGGAGGTTTGGGTGCAACCTGTCTACGTGTGGTTGACGTAGAAGGTCCACTCTTAGAGGTAGAGTCCTGGGGAAGTCTACTAGCCATTGACGTACCTCTGTGTACCATTCTCTTGCAGGCCAAAGGGGAGCAACCAGCGTCAACCGTGTCCCTTCGTGCGAGACGAATTTCTGCATAACTTTGTTTATGATCTTGAACGGAGGGAATGCGTACAGGTCGAGATGGGACCAGTTCAGAAGGAAAGCATCTACATGAACCGCTGCAGGGTCTGGAACAGGGGAACAATAAAGCGGAAGTCTCTTGGTGATGGAGGTGGCAAACAGGTCTATGGTAGGCTGACCCCACAACGTCCAAAGTCTGTTGCACACACTCTTGTGGAGGGTCCATTCCGTGGGAATGACCTGATTCCTTCTGCTGAGGCGATCCGCTGAAACATTCATATCGCCCTGGATGAACCTCGTGACCAGAGTGAGGTTTAGACCTCTTGACCAAATGAGGAGGTCCCTTGCGATCTCGTAAAGGCTCCTCGAATGGGTCCCTCCTTGCTTGGAGATGTAAGCCAAGGCTGTGGTGTTGTCTGAATTCACCTCCACCACTTTGCCTAGCAGGAGGGACTTGAAGTTCAACAGGGCAAGATGGACTGCTAACAGTTCCTTGCAATTGATGTGGAGTAATCCTTGTTCCTTGTTCCACACTCCTGAGCATTCCCGTCCGTCCAAGGTCGCACCCCAGCCCGAGTCCGATGCATCCGAGAAGAGAAGAAGATGGGGGGTCTGGATGGCCAATGATAGACCCTCCTTGAGAAGAAGATTGTGCTTCCACCCCCGGAGAGTGGTCTTCATCTCTTGGTTGATAGGGATAGAGACTGCTTCTAGAGTCGAGCCCTTGTCCCAATGAGCTGCAAGATGGAATTGAAGAGGGCGGAGGTGGAGTCTCCCCAGCTCGACAAACAGGGCCAGAGATGAGAGGGTCCCTGTGAGACTCATCCACTGTCTCACTGAGCAATTGCTCCTCTTCAGCATGCTCATGATGCACTCTAGGGCTTGGTTTATCCTGGGGGCCGATGGAAAAGCCCGAAAATCCCGACTCTGAATCTCCATTCCCAGATACACAATGGATTGGGAGGGAATGAGTTGAGATTTCTCTAAATTGACTAATAGACCTAGGTCTCTGATTAGATCTAAAGTCCAAGAGAGGTTCTCCAGACAACGACGACTCGTGGAGGCTCTCAACAGCCAGTCGTCTAGGTAGAGGGAGGCTCTGATGTTCGATAAGTGCAGGAATTTCGCTACATTCCTCATCAGATGAGTAAAGACCAAAGGAGCTGTGCTTAGGCCAAAACACAGGGCTTGGAACTGATAGACAACCTTTCCGAAAACGAATCTCAGGAAAGGTTGGGAGTCTGGATGAATGGGAACGTGAAAGTATGCATCTTTCAAGTCCAATGAGACCATCCAGTCCTCCTGTCTGACCGCTGCTAAGACCGACTTGGTCGTCTCCATTGTGAACGTCTGCTTGGTGACATACTCGTTGAGAGAGCTGACGTCCAGCACCGGTCTCCAACCTCCTGTCTTTTTGGCCACAAGAAAGAGACGGTTGTAGAAGCCCGGGGATTGATGGTCCCGGACTATAACCACTGCCTTCTTCTGCACAAGTAGCGACACCTCCTGTTGCAAAGCTAGCCTCTTGTCCTCTTCTTTGTAGTTGGGAGAGAGGTTGATGGGCGATGTGGTCAGAGGCGGTTTGAGGCAGAATGGAATCTTGTAACCGTACCTCAGCCAACTGACAGACTGTGCGTCTGCACCTCTCTTCTCCCAGGCTTGCCAGAAGATCTTGAGCCTGGCACCTACTGTTGTCTGGAGAATCTGAGAGTCAGTGTTTTCCCTTGGATGTCCTGGGTCCTTTCTTAGACTTGCCCCTGTGAGAGTCTGGACGGGAGCTTCCTCGGCTGGGGGCTCTACCACGAAAGGGCGGTATGAACCTAGTGGCCGGGGTATCAGCCACTGGAGAGCGATAAGTCTTGGGGACAGAGGTGGAAACCTTAGACTTACGAGCCGATGAAGCTACAAGATCGTGCGTGTCCTTCTGTATCAGGGCAGCCGACAAGTCCTTAACTAGCTCCTCTGGAAAGAGGAACTTAGAGAGTGGAGCAAAAAGGAGCTGAGACCGCTGGCACGGTGTAATGCTGGCTGAGAGGAAGGAACACAGTTGTTCTCTTTTCTTCAACACCCCTGATACAAATAACGACGCTAGCTCACCCGATCCATCCCTGATAGCCTTATCCATGCAGGACATAATTAACATGGCAGAGTCTTTGTCCGCAGGAGATGTTTTCTTGCTGAGGGCTCCCAGGCACCAGTCGAGAAAATTGAACATCTCGAAAGCTCTGAACAACCCTTTCAGAAGGTGATCCAGGTCTGAGAAGGTCCAACAAACCTTCGAGCGTCTCATCGCAGTCCTCCTAGGCGAGTCCACCAGACTTGAGAAGTCAGCCTGGGCAGAGGCAGGAACTCCCAAGCCTGGTGCTTCCCCTGTGGCATACCAAACGCAACCTTTCGATGCGAGCTTCGTTGGAGGGAACATGAAGGAAGTCTTGCCCAGGTGTTGTTTAGACTGAAGCCAATCCCCTAAGATCCTTAAGGCCCTCTTGGAGGATCTAGCTAGGACAAGCTTAGTATAGCACGACTTAGCTTGTTGCACGCCTAGCGAAAACTCAGATGGAGGAGAGCGGGGAACAGCAGAGACGAAGTGGTCAGGGTAAAGCTCCCTGAGTAGAGCCAAGACCTTTCTAAAATCAACAGACAATGGAGAAGGCTTAGACTCCTCCACGTCTGATGAGGGATCAAGATGTGCCTCCTCATCATCCGACACTTCATCAGCAGAGGGTAGCGAAGCAAAAGGACCAGAATGCTGAACCGCAGAGTCAGAATGGGCAGGAACAACAGCAGAGGTTACCTCAACTTGAGGGAAAACCTGAGGTTCAGACTGCATAGGTTGAACAACAGTCGGAGCAGAAGGCAGGTGCAAGGGTGAAGGAGGATGACTCCTAGCAAGAGTTGCACCCAAGGAATGCACCAGCTGAACGGAGGACGGAGGCGGAGTAGTCCGTTCCTGTTCCTGTGGTATGAGTGGAGCGTGAAGAGACCGAGGCTGTGCAGAACAAGGTAAAGATCCCGCAAGCAGAGATGTCTGAGGAGCAGGATCAGGGTGCACGGGTAGAGCTCGGTGCAGCAACTGAGGAGACTGACTCACAGGTGGAAGAGGTTGTTGTACTTCCACCGAGAGTTGCACCGCCGGTGGAGCAGCCCGGGGAGGAGGAGGAAGAGTGGAGTAATCCTCCTGATCCCAAACCGAAGGTTGCCTTAAAGAAGGCTGATGCTGAACAACACTGGGAACAGTGAACACAGAAAGTGGTTCAACCTCGTATGCCTGGCAGATGGAGCTGCGACTGGGTGCAGCGAGTGCAGGAGGTTGGTGCACCACCGGTGCAGGTGGGAGCAGCACAGGCTGAACGGGTGCAGAAGGTTGGTGCACCACCGGTGCAGGAGGGTGCAGCACAGGTTGAACGGGTGCAGGAGGTTGGTGCACCACCGGTACAGACGGGTGCAGCACAGGCTGAACGGGTGCAGGAGGTAGGTGCACCACCGGTGCAGGCGGGTGCAGCACAGGCTGAACGGGTGCAGGAGGTTGGTGCACCACAGGTGCAGGAGGAGCAACACTCTCAGCACGACACTCACGCATCATGTCCGACAGCTGAGCTTGCATGGACTGAAGCATAGACCACTTGGGATCAGCAGAGACAGTGGCAGACTGAGGTAAAGCCATAACAGTGGTTGCACCACCGGTGCAGCTCTGTTGTACCTTACTCCTCTTGGGCGGAGTACAGTCGCTAGATGACTGAGGCGAGTCAGAGCTGAGCCAACTACTGCAACCTGGTTGAGCACTCGATGGCTGGACTCTGCGTTTAAGCGGTCTAGAGACCTGAGACCAACGTTTCTTCCCCGAGAGAAGATCAGCGGACGAGCGGAAGACGGGCTCAATCGTCTGCAAGTGGGAGTGACGGTCTGTGGAAGACACGCCCGCAACCACTGAGGATAATTCTGTGCGCCTAACAAGGCCTGCCGAACCCTTATGCCCTTCGACATTGCTTCTCCCCTGGGCATGGGAGCTTGCAAGAGGTCCCGGACTGGGAGAACGACTGGCTCGCACAGAAAAATCCCCACGCACCACACTGGCACTAACACTAGTACAAGGCACTGCACCGACACTAGCACTCGTCACAGCACTGGCACTAACTTCACCCACTGCACTCTTGGCCTTCAACTCTTTCACTTCGGCCATCAGAGACTTATGGTCACTTACCACTGACTCTACCTTATCGCCTAAAGCCTGAATAGCGCGTAAAACCACTGACATATCAGGCGGAGGGCACACAGTAGGATCGGGGGTAGCCACTACAGGGGTAGGATCAGGTTGGGGATCATGAGATGAGGAAAATAAAGAAGAGTGAGACGAACTCCTCCTAGCTCTAATTCTCTCTAACTTAGAAGAATACTTCAAAAGTCGGACAAAATCCAATTCCGAAAGTCCGGCGCATTCCTCACATCGATTTTCTAACTGACAGGGTCTGTCCCTACAGTCAGAACAAGCGGTGTGAGGATCTACCGAGACCTTCGGAATACGCCTATTGCAAGACCTACATCGTCTATGGGAGGGGGCTTGCGAAATGTCAGACATTTTGTTTTCAAGAGAAGTCAAAGGGAGATCCAAAAAACAAGCAAAAAATCGTTAACTGAATTAAATAAAAGCTATCTAGCTAATATCTGAAGGTTTCTAGTAATGCGACAGCCGTAAATCAAAGAGAATACATCACCAAATAAGCGAGAATAAACTCGAAGACCATGAGCGTATCCCAGAACGTCTAGCCGGAGGCACGACAGAGGAATAATTGAGGAGGTGTAAACAACAAATGATTGAGTACCTGGCCACAGGTGGCGCTGGTGAGTACACCCCCTTCTAGTATTGTGATAGCTGGCGTATCCCTCCATAGAATTCTGTCGGGCAACGGAGTTGACAGCTACATGATTATCGGGTAAGTTTAATATTGAAAACAATGAATTACCAGTAGGATTAGAAATATATAAATATTGAACTCTAGGGTTAACAGAAATTCTTAGAGATCTGCAAAATTATTTTTAAAGCTAAATTCTTAGAGATCTGCAAAATTCTTCTTAAAGCTAATGCCAATCTAACACACAGTACAGTACAATTTAAGTGAATGATAAAAAATCACCAATAAATTCTTAAAATAATGGTTTTGTTGCACAACCATTTTCCCAATGGAAAAACCCAAGATATAAATTTTGTAAATTTATGTACAGTGCATACTAATGTACAGTACTGCTGTGTTGACAATATCAACTTGGATATCACCATGTTATAATTCAATTCCATCATATTCACATATAAGTTTCGAGGGAGATTCCCTAAATTATACCAGTTACTTCACACAACACAATATAGTATAGATGATTCAAGATTGAATGTATTGTACTGTACATGTATTGTACTGTACATATTTTGTACAATAGATGCTAAGTAAATTTCCTTTAAACTCTACCTTTAGAATTCCAATCAGAATTGTGCCAGACAAGAAGCAAATTCATGACCTACTTTTACATGGCAAAGAGGACCATGACACTGCCAAGACTAATATCAATAGCAGCTTGAGTTTGGCAGTATTTACTGTAATCCTATTGTCTGACATATGGTAGAGAGAAAGAGAGAGAGAATGTAAACCCATTTTAGTGATGCCATGGCATCCTCAAACCGTGCAGTCAACAAATTAAAACACAGCAAGAATCATTCGGGTACGAACATCAGTAATGTTATGTCTACACATGTAAAACAGATTTTGTTTCTCTTTCAAATCTGTCCAATTTTCTGTTGAAAATTTGTTCTTCTTTCACACAAAGTTAACATTAAACAAGCTAATTTAATTCAAGAATATTCTTCACCATCTGACCTCATACACAATTACACAACAATTTAAGTATACAAGTACTACTGTAAATTATTAATTTCTATGTCCACATCCTCATAAGAAATTGGTAAAAAAGGCCTTTAACAGACATGACATATCTACCGACAGGTTTGTTAGAAGCTCAGCCTTGCATAAATTATTCTAATATACAATTTACTAAACTTCCATTTGCTAATAATGACAAAAGTATTGGGAATTTATTCAATACCAAGATTACTGTACAGTAATAAGAAAATGTACTGTGTAGGTAGCTTGACAAGATATCTTTTGACTTTCAAAGAATTGCCCAGAAGAATTTTGTTTTTCAAATGAAGGGTGAAAAAGGAGACAAGAAAGTGACAGATGTGTCACAGCTTGTTGATCTTCATTCAGCCAGTCTCATGTTCGAATGGGCCCGTGCCCTGTAGTATTTCTCAATATTTTCCGGTGTGAAAGTAAATAAGAGGGCTCATAAAAACCTTAATGAATCAAGACTAAGCTACAAACTTAAACAGGAAGAGACTGATGGAAACTGATAAAAAGAAACAGGCAGAAGGGAGCTGTTTTCAACAGGCATGTTTAAAATTGACTAGACTATTGCAATGTCCTAAAAAAAAAAAAAAAAAAAAAAAAAAAAAAAAAAAAAAATTCATCCTATTTGAAAACTAAGGAAAGAAAATGGTGGTGGCTGGTGTGGTAACATCCCTAACTGGTGAATGCCAGACTGGGGTTCGAGTCCTGCTCAAACTAGTTAGCTCCTTTGGTCGCTGCAACCTCACTATCCTTGCGAGCTAAGGGTCGGGGGTTTAGGGGTGCCTATAGGTCTATCTGCTGAGTCATCCGCAGCCATTGCCTGGCCCTCCCTGGGCCAATCTTGGATGGACAGGAGGCTTGGGTGCTGATTATATGGTATATATGGTAAGTCTCTAAGATATTGTCCTGCTTGATAGGGCAATGTCACTGTCCCTTGCCTCTGCCACTCATGAGTGGCCTTTAAACCTTTAAATTGGTACTTGAAGTACAGCATACAAGTATTCCGCGATACTAACCATCATTTCACAAAAAGTTGTCATTAGGAAATTTAGAAAAATGTTATTTTCATTAGTAAAATAAATTTTTGAATATACTTACCCGATAATCATGTAGCTGTCAACTCCGTTGCCCGACAGAATTCTACGGGAGGGATACGCCAGCTATCACTATACTAGAAGGGGGTGTACTCACCAGCGCCACCTGTGGCCAGGTACTGCAGTACTTCTTGTTGACACCACCTCACTTTTTCCTCGGTCCACTGGTTCTCTATGGGGAGGAAGGGTGGGTCAATTAAATCATGATTATCGGGTAAGTATATTCAAAAATTTATTTTACTAATGAAAATAACATTTTTCAATATTAAACTTACCCGATAATCATGTAGCTGATTCACACCCAGGGGGGTGGGTGAAAAC
Source organism: Palaemon carinicauda (assembly GCF_036898095.1). Classification (NCBI taxonomy): domain Eukaryota; kingdom Metazoa; phylum Arthropoda; class Malacostraca; order Decapoda; family Palaemonidae; genus Palaemon; species Palaemon carinicauda. The sequence continues at coordinate 153,578,835 of NC_090736.1, forward strand.
CAGTGTACATGACTAAAGGATAGCTAAGTATCCCGTATTTCATATAATCAGTTATTTCAGAATAACAATGAAATAATAAGTACCTGGTAAGGAAGTCGACTTGAACCGTTACTCTGCCTTTATTAAGTTCGTCTTCCTTACTGAGCGCAGCGTTCCTCTTAGGAGGCTGAATCAACTCTAAGGTGCTAAAGTATACAGGGCTGCAACCCATACTAAAGGACCTCTACACAACCTCTAACCCAGGCGCTTCTCAAGAATGAATTGACCACCCGCCAAATCAAAAAAGGATGCGGAAGGCTTCTTAGCCTACCGTAACAACCCAAAAAACAACAATAAAAGCATTCAAGAGAAAGGTTAAAAAAGGTTATGGGATTAAGGGAATGTAGTGGCTGAGCCCTCACCTACTACTGCACTCGCTGCTACGAATGGTCCCAGGGTGTAGCAGTTCTCGTAAAGAGACTGGACATCTTTAAGATAAAATGATGCAAACACTGACTTGCTCCTCCAATAAGTTGCATCCATAATGCTCTGCAGAGAACGGTTCTTATTAAAGGCCATCGAAGTGGCTACGGCTCTCACTTCGTGGGTCCTTACCTTCAGCAAAGCAAGGTCTTCATCCTTCATGTGAGAATGGGCTTCTCTAATCAGAAGCCTTATATAATACGAAACTCCGTTTTTGGACATGGGCATCGAAGGTTTCTTGATTGCACACCATAAGGCTTCTGACTGTCCTCGTATAGGTTTTGACCTATTAAGATAATATTTCAGAGCTCTGACAGGGCAAAGAACTCTTTCTAGCTCGTTACCCACCATGTTGGAAAGGCTAGGAATTTCAAACGATCTAGGCCAAGGACGTGAAGGAAGTTCATTCTTAGCTAAAAATCCGAGCTGTAAAGAACATGTTGCAGATTCGGATGTGAACCCAATGTTCTTGCTGAAGGCATGAACCTCACTGACTCTTTTAGCTGTTGCAAGGCAGACGAGGAAAAGAGTCTTGAGGGTAAGGTCCTTGAAGGAAGCTGACTGGAGAGGTTCGAACCTAGGAGACATAAGGAACCTTAAGACTACGTCTAGATTCCAGCCTGGAGTGGGTAAACGACGTTCTTTAGAAGTCTCAAAAGACTTAAGGATGTCTTGAAGGTCCTTGTTGGAAGAAAGGTCCAAACCTCTGTGGCGGAGAACTGAAGCCAACATACTCCTGTACCCTTTAATCGTAGGAGCCGAAAGGGATCTCTCATTCCTTAGATGTAATAGGAAGTCAGCTATTTGGGTTACAGAGGTATTGGTAGAGGAAACTGCATTGGCTCTACACCAGCTTCGGAAGACTTCCCACTTGGATTGGTAGACTCTACGAGTGGATACCCTCCTTGCTCTGGCAATCGCACTGGCTGCCTCCTTCGAAAAGCCTCTAGCTCTAGCGAATCTTTCGACAGTCTGAAGGCAGTCAGACGAAGAGCGTGGAGGTTTGGGTGCACCTTGTCTACGTGAGGTTGACGTAGAAGGTCCACTCTTAGAGGGAGAGTCCTGGGGACGTCGACCAGCCATTGTAGTACCTCTGTGAACCATTCTCTTGCAGGCCAAAGGGGAGCAACCAGCGTCAGCCGTGTCCCTTCGTGCGAGACGAACTTCTGAATGACTCTGTTGATGATCTTGAACGGTGGGAATGCGTAAAGGTCGAGATGGGACCAATTCAGCAGAAAAGCATCCACATGAACTGCTGCTGGGTCTGGAACTGGGGAACAGTACAAAGGAAGCCTCTTGGTCATGGAGGTGGCAAACAGATCTATCGTAGGCTGACCCCACAAGGTCCAAAGTCTGTTGCACACGCTCTTGTGAAGGGTCCATTCCGTGGGGATGACTTGATCTTTTCTGCTTAGGCGATCTGCTGAGACGTTCATGTTGCCCTGAATGAACCTCGTTACTAGAGAGAGGTTTAGACTTCTTGACCAAATGAGGAGGTCCCTTGCTATCTGGTACAGGTTCCTCGAATGGGTCCCTCCCTGCTTGGAGATGTAAGCCAAGGCTGTGGTGTTGTCGGAGTTCACCTCCACCACCTTGCCTAGCAGGAGGGACTTGAAGTTCATTAGGGCCATATGAACTGCCAGTAGCTCCTTGCAGTTGATGTGGAGCGATTCCTGTTCCCTGTTCCACGTTCCCGAGCATTCCTGTCCGTTCAAGGTCGCGCCCCAGCCCGAGTCTGATGCATCCGAGAAGAGATGAAGATTGGGGGTCTGAATCGCTAACGATAGGCCCTCCTTGAGAAGGAGGTTGGTCTTCCACCACAAGAGAGTGGTCTTCATCTCTTTGGTGACAGGGATAGAGACTGCTTCGAGCGTCAAATCCTTGTCCCAATGAGCTGCTAGATGGAATTGGAGAGGGCGGAGGTGGAGTCTCCCTAACTCGACGAACAGGGCTAACGATGACAGGGTCCCTGTGAGACTCATCCACTGTCTCACCGAGCAACTGTTCCTCTTCAGCATGCTCAGGATGCAATCTAGGGCTTGGCTTATCCTTGGGGCCGATGGAAAAGCCCGAAAATCCTGACTCCGAATCTCCATTCCCAGGTAAACTATGGATTGGGAGGGAATGAGCTGGGACTTTTCTAAGTTGACTAACAGACCCAGTTCCTTGATCAAGTCCAAAGTCCAGTTGAGACTCTCCAGACAGCGACGACTCGTGGAGGCTCTTAACAGCCAGTCGTCTAGGTAAAGGGAGGCTCTGATGTCCGATAAGTGGAGGAATTTTGCAATATTCCTCATCAGATGCGTAAACACCATAGGAGCTGTGCTTAGGCCAAAACACAGGGCTTGGAATTGGTACACAACCTTTCCAAAAACGAATCTCAGGAAAGGTTGGGAGTCTGGATGAATAGGAACGTGAAAGTAAGCGTCTTTCAGATCCAACGAGACCATCCAGTCCTCCTGCCTGACCGCTGCTAGGACCGACTTCGTCGTCTCCATAGTGAACGTCTGCTTGGTGACATAAGCATTGAGCGCGCTGACGTCCAGCACCGGTCTCCAACCTCCTGTCTTCTTGGCCACCAGAAAGAGACGGTTGTAGAAGCCCGGGGATTGATGGTCCCGGACTATAACCACTGCCTTCTTCTGTAACAGGAGCGACACCTCCTGGTGTAACGCTAGCCTCTTGTCCTTTTCCTTGTAGTTGGGAGAGAGGTTGATGGGAGAAGTGGTAAGAGGGGGTTTGCGGCAGAATGGTATCCTGTAACCCTCCCTGAGCCACCTGACAGACTGGGCGTCTGCACCTCTCCTTTCCCAAGCTTGCCAGAAGGTCTTGAGTCTGGCTCCTACTGCTGTCTGGAGAGGAGGAGAGTCAGTGTTTGCCTTTTGAAGTCTTGGGACCTTTCCTAGACCTGCTCCTGGAAGAGTCTGGACGGGAGCTTCCTCGGCTGGGGGCTCTGCCACGAAAGGGCGGAATAAACCTTGTAGCAGGAGTATCAGCCACTGGGGTGCGGTAAGTCCTGGGAACTGAGGGAGCAACCTTAGCCTTACGAGCTGAAGAGGCCACAAGATCATGAGTGTCCTTCTGAATCATGGCCGCAGACAAATCCTTGATAAGCTCTTCGGGGAACAAGAACTTAGAAAGCGGAGCAAAAAGGAGTTGAGACCTTTGACAAGGTGTGATGCTGGAAGAAAGAAAGGTGCAAAGTTGCTCCCTTTTCTTAAGAACTCCTGAAACAAACATTGATGCAAGCTCGCCAGACCCATCCCGAATTGCTTTATCCATGCAGGACATTAAAAGCATGGCTGAGTCCTTGTCCGCAGGGGAGGTCTTCTTGCTCAAGGCCCCAGGCACCAGTCTAGAAAATTGAAAATCTCAAAGGCACGAAATACACCCTTTAAGAAGTGGTCTAAATCGGAAAAGGTCCAGCAAACCTTAGAGCGCCTCATTGCTGATCTACGAGGAGAGTCGACCAAACTTGAGAAGTCAGCCTGGGCAGAGGCAGGGACTCCCAAGCCTGGTTCCTCTCCTGTGGCATACCATACGCCCGCCTTAGAAGTGAGCTTAGTAGGTGGGAACACAAAGGAAGTCTTCCCTAGTTGCTGTTTGGACTGCAACCACTCCCCTAATATTCTTAAAGCTCTCTTAGAGGACCTAGCAAAGACGAGCTTAGTATAAGTTGACTTAACAGGTTGCATGCCCAGCGAAAACTCAGATGGAGGAGAGCGGGGGGTAGCAGAAACAAAATGGTCCGGGTATACCTCTCTGAAAAGAGCCAGGACCTTACGAAAGTCAATGGGTAGAGGAGAAGACTTGGGTTCTTCCACGTCTGATGAGGGATCCAGGTGCGCAGCTTCCTCCTCAGAAACCTCATCACCAGAGTGTAGCGAAGTGAGAGGTAATGTAACAGCGGTATGCTGAACAGCAGAATCTGAACAAGCGGGTGCATAAACACTTGTGGTTTCATCCTCAAGTCTCTGTTGCTGAGTTAAAACCTGAGGTTCAGGCTGCAAAGACTGGTCAAGAAGAGTAGAGGAAGGTAGGCGCATGGGTTGAGGTGGCTGACTCCTAGCATGAGTTTCTTGTCTCAAGAGTTGCGCTTGCTGTGAGGGTTGCGGATGCGCAGTAGCAGGTTCCTGAGGAACGAGTTGAGGTTCCTGAGGTGTGAGCTGCGAGAGTTGAGGTAGTGGCTGCGCAGAACGCAGTTCCTGTCTCGCGAGTTGAGGTTCCTGAGGTGCTAGCCTAAGGAGTTGAGGCTCTCGCCTTGAGGAGGGTTGAGGTCGCTGCAGCGAGTGCTGAGGTGGCTGGCTCATGGATGGAAGAGGTTGTCGTACCTCAAGAGGTTGTTGCCTCGCTGGATTAACCGCAAGAGGGAGCGGAGGAAGTAAGGCATAAGACTCCTGCTCCCATTGCTGAGGTTGCCTTAAGGAAGGCGGAGGTTGCTGCACACCGCTGGTAACTGGCAACTCAGAACGCGGTAAGGTAGCCTGAGGAACCTCAACTTCGTACGCCTGGCAGACTGGACTGCGGTGAGGCGGAGCGCTCGCAGGAGGAGGTGTAACCTTCTCAGCCTGAAACTCACGCATTAAGACCGCAAGCTGTGACTGCATGGACTGCAGCAAAGTCATCTTGGGGTCAACAGACGCTAAGGTCTGCTGAGGCAAAGCCTTAACAGAAGATGAGGTCTGTTGCGGCATCACCTTACCTCTCTTAGGAGGTGTGCAGTCACCTGATGACTGCGGAGAGTCAGAGCTAATCCAATGACTGCAACCAGGTTGTAGAACTCTTGAGGTCTGGACTTTGCGTTTGAGAGGTCTTGAGACCTGAGTCCAGCGTTTTCTCCCCGACATTTCTTCTGCAGACGAGTAAAAGACGGGCTCAATCGTCTGCGGGTGGGAGTGACGGTCTCTGTAAGACACGCCCGCAACCACCGAGGATACTTCTGTGCGCCGATCAAGGCCTGCCGAACCCTTTTGCCCTTCGACATTGCTTCTCCCCTGGGCTTGGGAGCTTGCAAGAGGTCCCGGACTGGGAGGACGACTGGCACGCACAGAAGTACCCTCACGCACAACACTGACACTGACACTAGCACTTGGCACCGCACTGACACTAGCACTTGGCACAGCACTGGCACTATCACCTCCCACTGCACTTTTGACCTTAAGTTCTTTGACTTCTGCCATAAGAGACTTATGGTCACTAACCACCGATTCCACTTTGTCACCTAAAGCCTGAATGGCACGCAAAACATCGGACATATCAGGTTGAGCACAAATAGTAGGTTCGGGGGTAGCCACTACAGGGGGAGGAAAAGGTTGAGGATCATGAGGTGAGGAAAAAAGCGAAGAGCGAGAAGAACTCCTCCTAACTCTCTCTCTCTCTAACTTGGTTGAATATTTAAGGAATCGAACAAATTCAAGTTCCGAAAGTCCGGCGCATTCCTCACATCGATCTTCCAACTGACAGGGTCTTTCCCTACAGTCAGAACAAGCGGTGTGAGGATCAACCGAGGCCTTCGGAATACGCCTATTACAAGACCTACATCGTCTATGGGGTGGGGCTTGTGAAAGGTCAGACATCTTGAATCAAAGAGTTAGTCAAGGGGGATTCCAAATCAAGCAAAAAGATCGTTAACCATTAATCAAAACCAAATAAAAGCTATCTAAGCTAATTAGAAAAGTTTCCAGTATAGCGAAAGCTGAAATCTTAGAGAAATACTTCACCAAAGACCGTGAACAATACTCCAAAATCATAAGCGTATCCCAGAACGTCTTGCCGGAAGCACGACAGAGGAAAAAGTGAGGTGGTGTCAACAAGAAGTACTGCAGTACCTGGCCACAGGTGGCGCTGGTGAGTACACCCCCTTCTAGTATAGTGATAGCTGGCGTATCCCTCCCGTAGAATTCTGTCGGGCAACGGAGTTGACAGCTACATGATTATCGGGTAAGTTTAATATTGAAAAACTACAGATTTAATTGGAAGTCAATACACTAAAATTGAAAAATATTTCTAGAAGGATAATTATTATTACCATTATTACTATTATAACTAGCCAAGCTACAACCCTAGTTGTTAAAGCAGGATGCTACAAGCACAAGGCCTCCAACAGGGAAAAATACACCAGTAAAGAAATGAAATAAGGAAATAAAGAAACAACATGAGAAGTTTTGAATAATTCATATAAAATATTTTAAGATCAGTGACATCGTTAAAGGGACGAATTTTCAAATTCCCACAGCATTGAAGAAAATTCTACATTTACATAATGTTATTACAGCATAAACTTCAATAGCCATGAATACAGTATGCTGTATCAAAAGAAATAATACATTTTTCAAGTTTTAACTTCTCTCCTTCATGACTGTTTTGTTTTACTTTAGGATTAAAAAATGTATATCAAAACATTCAAATGCATGAATGATTATATAATTCAAATGTGCATTTGTAAGCGAGCATAATGGGCTGAATGAGGATCTCAAGAAAAAAAAAAAAAAAACGTACAGTACTCAAAATTAGAAATGAGGTATGCTTGTTTATGACTGCATTTACATTGTGCAATGATAAAGGACTTTGACGAAGGAAAAATCTATTTCTGGGCTCAACCTGTGTCGCCCAGTGAAATGCTCCTTAAAGCACCATTTCAAAGGTATAAATACTGCTAAATATACCAGAGAAAAAAGTTGTATGGAATGCTAGGAATATATCCAGCTCGCTCACCCCTAAAGGGTGTCGGTATTAAAACTGGGGCGAGTGATACCACTACCAGAGATCCCTTTCCAATTAGACTTCTCCCTCCTCAAAATCCCCCGTTACTACGAGGTGTCGTTCACTACAACAATTTTTAAAGGAGACAACCCTTACACACAGTATTCATTATCATATACGAGATATTTGTTTTAATGTTGTAACTGTTCATAAAGTATCTTATTTTTCCTTTTTTCCTTTCTTCATTTTATTCAATACTTAAAATAGCCATTACAACCTGTCACTAAATAAACAACACAATATTGTGCTAAATTTGTAAACAATGGGAACTATTTTGACTTTATATATGATTCCCATCCAAATGTCCTTTCCTACCGGCAACATACACCACCCAATAACTTTGGTAAAATACAGTATAAGAATTCCTGTGGTTAGCATCTAGTTGCTGTTCAGTACATCCTAGGCTTCAAAATGATGCCCCAGTATTATAGTAAGGTAAGATCACTAGTTTAATTAGCTATATAATAAAAAAAATTCAAATAGGGATGCATTTTGTAAGCCAATATTTACAATCAAAGTGGAATATGTAATAAATATATCCATGAAACTCAAAATTCACTTAGAACTACTGTATTTTCTACAAGTCAGGGGGTTGCAAATACTGTATTAGTATAAATTTTACCATTACTTGCTTGGTAGTTCATTACTCCTCTTGTGAAATAAGAATGTTTTACATGTCATTCTCACATTTTGCCATGGTTCAGCCGGCTTTAACCCAATTCAGGATTTCGACATGCAAGAGGTTAATAAGAAGCTCCTCTCTTACCACAAGAAATAGTTCGCAGATCTGTGGCACCTGTTGTCAGTGGCCAAGAAGGTTGCAGTAAAATGCCATTATGTATAACCAACTTTTCTCAAAAGCGATTCATCCAAATCCTTGTTCTACATTAGGTTGAATGGATATCTGAAACCCTCTATAATGTCTATTGTAGGTTTTAAAGACATCTACCTATATTTCCTTTCAAAGACAGTGGAATGTTAATTTTGATTGGTGCAAAACTAAGAGTTCTATCAATTATAATAACTAGCATGGATACGGTGAAATTTGTTTATGATAAATGTTCAATTTCAGCCAATTAGGGATTTAGACCCACGCTGTAATTCTGTCCCATCTCGTATTAAAGTATAGTGGTTTTATCAAATAGTGTGTTGCAAGGCTTACAATAGTAAGGATATTTCTCTAAAATTTGATTACTATTTTACAGTACTGTATTTAAAAGGAATTTTATTTATCTTTATACTTAAGAATTCATATAATTAACTTTCAATACTGTATCCATTTCAAGTATAGTTTCCAAATTTTGAATACCTGAAATATTTCTCCTGAATCTCTCACAGCTATAACCCTTTCCCTGGCGGCATTAGCTTCAGCTACACACATAAGTGGGCTACTAACGCTATCTGTCAAAGTAACCTTCGGGAACACGGTATCGTTTAGATCACGTACACAGAGAATTGCACAGAAGTTACACTTACTGCTGGAATTCCCATATCTTTACTAGGTATGTGTGTTTATATTCAAGGGAAGAAAATGGGAATATTTAAAAAAATGTTATTTTCCTTAGTAAAATGAATTTTTGAATATACTTACCCGATGATCATGTAGCTGTCAACTCTGTTGCCCGACAGAAAAAACCTAAGGTCGGGATACGCCAGCGATCGCTATACAGGTCGGGGTGTACAACAACAGCGCCATCTGTCGAGTAGGTACTCAGGTACTTCTTGTCAACAAGAACCAATTTTCTCCTCGGTCCACTGGGTCTCTATGGGGAGGAAGGGAGGGTCCTTAAATTCATGATCATCGGGTAAGTATATTCAAAAATTTATTTTACTAAGGAAAATAACATTTTTCAATATTAATCTTACCCGATGATCATGTAGCTGATTCACACCCAGGGGGGTGGGTGGAGACCAGCATACATGTTAACATTAGAAGCTAAGTATCCCGTATTTCATTTTAGCAGTTATTCAAAATAACAAACAAAATAAATAAGTACCTGGTAAGGAAGTCGACTTGAACCATTACTCTGCCTTTTTAAGTACGTCTTCCTTACTGAGCCTAGCGATCCTCTTAGGATGCTGAGCGACTCCTAGGTGCTGAAGTATGAAGGGCTGCAACCCATACTAAAGGACCTCATCACAACCTCTAATCTAGGCGCTTCTCAAGAAAGAATTTGACCACCCGCCAAATCAACCAGGATGCGGAAGGCTTCTTAGCCTTCCGTACAACCCAAAAACAACAATAAAAAGCATTTCAAGAGAAAGATTAAAAAAGGTTATGGGATTATGGGAATGTAGTGGTTGAGCCCTCACCTACTACTGCACTCGCTGCTACGAATGGTCCCAGGGTGTAGCAGTTCTCGTAAAGAGACTGGACATCTTTAAGGTAAAATGATGCGAACACTGACTTGCTTCTCCAATAGGTTGCATCTATTACACTCTGCAGAGAACGGTTCTGTTTGAAGGCCACTGAAGTAGCGACAGCTCTAACTTCATGTGTCCTTACCTTCAGCAAAGCATGGTCTTCTTCCTTCAGATGAGAATGGGCCTCTCTAATCAAAAGCCTGATGTAATAAGAAACTGCGTTCTTAGACATCGGTAAAGCAGGTTTCTTAATAGAACACCATAAAGCTTCTGATTGTCCTCGTAATGGCTTTGTACGTCTTAAATAGTACTTAAGAGCTCTTACTGGGCATAGTACTTTCTCTTGTTCGTTACCAACCAAGTTGGACAGGCTTGGGATCTCGAACGACTTGGGCCAAGGACGAGAAGGAAGCTCGTTTTTAGCTAAAAAACCAAGCTGTAAGGAACATGTAGCCGTTTCAGATGTAAAACCTATGTTCCTGCTGAAGGCGTGAATCTCACTGACTCTTTTAGCTGTCGCTAAGCAAACGAGGAAAAGAGTCTTTAATGTGAGATCCTTAAAAGAGGCTGATTGAAGCGGTTCGAACCTTGCTGACATCAGGAACCTTAAAACCACGTCTAGGTTCCAGCCTGGTGTGGCTAACCGACGCTCCTTTGAGGTCTCAAAAGACTTAAGGAGGTCCTGTAGATCTTTGTTGGTGGAAAGATCTAAGCCTCTGTGGCGGAAGACTGCTGCCAACATGCTTCTGTAACCTTTGATCGTAGGAGCTGATAGGGATCTTACATTCCTTAGATGTAAAAGGAAGTCAGCTATCTGCGTTACAGAGGTACTGGTTGAGGAAACTGAATTCGCCTTGCACCAGCTTCGGAAGACTTCCCATTTTGACTGGTAGACCTTGAGAGTGGATGTCCTCCTTGCTCTGGCAATCGCTCTGGCTGCCTCCTTCGAAAAGCCTCTAGCTCTTGAGAGTCTTTCGATAGTCTGAAGGCAGTCAGACGAAGAGCGTGGAGGCTTGGGTGTACCTTCTTTACGTGCGGCTGACGCAGAAGGTCCACTCTTAGAGGAAGAGTCCTGGGAACGTCCACTAGCCATTGCAGTACCTCGGTGAACCATTCTCTCGCGGGCCAGAGGGGAGCAACCAACGTCAACCGTGTCCCTTCGTGAGAGGCGAACTTCTGCAGTACCTTGTTGACAATCTTGAACGGAGGGAACGCATACAGGTCTAGATGGGACCAATCCAGAAGAAAGGCATCTACGTGAACTGCTGCTGGGTCCGGAATCGGTGAGCAATAATTCGGGAGCCTCTTGGTCATCGAGGTAGCGAACAGATCTATGGTGGGCTGACCTCACAGGGCCCATAGTCTGCTGCAAACATTCTTGTGAAGGGTCCACTCTGTGGGGATGACCTGACCCTTCCGGCTGAGGCGATCTGCCATGACATTCATGTCGCCTTGAATGAACCTCTTTACCAGCGAAATCTTTCGATCTCTTGACCAGGTGAGGAGGTCCCTTGCGATCTCGAACAACTTCCTCGAATGAGTCCCTCCTTGCTTGGAGATGTACGCCAAGGCTGTAGTGTTGTCGGAGTTCACCTCCACCACCGTGCCTAGAAGGAGGGACTTGAAGTTTCTCAAGGCCAGATGAACTGCCAATAGCTCCTTGCAGTTGATGTGAAGTGTTCTTTGCTCCGGATTCCATGTGCCCGAGCATTCCCGTCCGTCCAGTGTCGCACCCCAGCACGTGTCCGATGCGTCCGAGAAGAGAAGGTGGTCGGGGGTCTGAACAGCCAATGGTAGACCTTCCTTGAGAAGAATGCTGTTCTTCCACCACGTCAGCGCAGACCTCATCTCTTCGGATATAGGAACTGAGACCGCTTCTAGCGTCATGTCCTTTCTCCAGTGAGCAGCTAGATGATACTGAAGGGGGCGGAGGTGGAGTCTCCCTAACGCGATGAACTGGGCCAGCGATGAAAGTGTCCCTGTTAGACTCATCCACTGCCTGACTGAACATCGGTTCCTTCTCAGCATGCTCTGGATACATTCTTGGGCTTGACTGATTCTGGGAGCCGACGGAAAAGCCCGAAAAGCTCGACTCTGAATCTCCATACCTAGATAGACAATGGTTTGGGATGGGACGATTTGGGACTTCTCTATATTGACCAGGAGACCCAATTCCTTGGTCAGATCCATAGTCCATCTGAGATTCTCCAGACAGCGACGACTTGACGGAGCTCTTAAAAGCCAGTCGTCCAAATAGAGGGAGGCTCTGATGTCTGCCAAGTGAAGGAATTTGGCAATATTCCTCATCAGTTTGGTAAACACAAGAGGTGCCGTGCTTAGGCCAAAGCACAGGGCTTGGAACTGGTAAACGACCTTTCCAAAGACGAACCTTAGGAAAGGTTGGGAGTCTGGATGGACGGGGACATGAAAGTACGCGTCTTTTAGGTCCAACGAGACCATCCAGTCTTCCTTCCTGACCGATGCTAGCACCGACTTCGTCGTCTCCATGGTGAACGTCTGCTTGGTGACAAAAGCATTGAGAGCACTGACGTCCAGCACCGGTCTCCACCCTCCTGTCTTCTTCGCTACCAGGAAGAGACGGTTGTAGAAGCCCGGGGATTGATGGTCCCGGACTATGACTACCGCTCCCTTTTGTAGCAAGAGAGACACCTCTTGCTGCAAAGCTAGCCTCTTGTCCTCCTCCTTGTAGTTGGGAGAGAGGTTGATGGGAGTAGTTGCTAGAGGGGGATTGCGCCAGAACGGAATCCTGTACCCCTCTCTTAGCAACTTCACAGACTGAGCGTCTGCACCTCTGCTCTCCCAAGCCTGCCAGTAGTTCTTGAGCCTGGCTCCCACTGCTGTCTGGAGAGGTAGGCAGTCAGATTCTGCCTTTTGAGGACTTGGAACCCTTCTTCTTTTTGCCACGATGACTGTCGGCACGGGTACCTCCTCTGCTGGAGGTTCTGCCACGAAAGGGCGGGATGAACCTAGACGCTGGTGTGTCCATCCTAGGTCTAGGCACGGAAGGTAAAGCTGTGACTTTACGTGCGGAAGACGCCACCAGGTCATGGGTATCCTTCTGGATCAACGAGGCAGAAATCCCCTTGATCAGCTCTTCCGGAAAGAGACACTTGGAAAGCGGAGCAAACATCAACTCCGACTTCTGGCATGGTGTGATCCCCGCAGACAAGAAGGAGCAAAGGTGATCTCTCTTCTTAAGCACTCCAGACACGTACGAAGCCGCAAGCTCACCAGACCCATCCCGAATGGCTTTGTCCATGCCAGACATGATAAGCATGGCAGAGTCCTTATCCGAAGGGGAGGTCTTTCTGCTTAACGCTCCCAAACACCAGTCGAGGAAGTTGAAGATCTCAAAAGCACGAAAAACTCCCTTCAACAGATGGTCCATGTCAGAAAAGGACCAGCAAATCTTAGAGCGTCTCATAGCCAGCCTGCGGGGAGAGTCAACCAGACTTGAGAAGTCGCCCTGGGCAGAGGCAGGAACTCCCAAGCCGGGTTCCTCTCCCGTGGCATACCAGACGCTAGATTTGGAAGCAAGCTTGGTAGGCGGAAAGATGAAGGCAGTCTTCCCCAGTTGCTTCTTGGACTGCAACCACTCTCCCAGTACCCTCAAAGCTCTCTTGGATGAGCGCGCGAGTACGAGTTTCGTAAAGGCAGGAGCTGCTGAGCATGCCTAAAGCGAACTCGGAGGGAGGTGAGCGCGGGGTTACAGACACAAACTGTTCCGGATACAATTCCCTAAACAGGGCAAGGACTTTCCTAAAGTCTAAGGAGGGAGGCGTAGACTTGGGTTCTTCTATGTCGGAGTGCGGATCGTCCAAATGCGCAGCTTCGTCGTCATCAGATACTCCATCATCCGAAAGCTGAGGAGGAAGTGGCAAAGGTGGAGCAGAAAGCTGAACGGCTGAATCCGGCAGCACGGGTGCATGCGTAGCTGCACTGGATCCAACATCATGCCGCTGCTGGTCAGTCTGCGAGCTGGCAACAACAAAAGCGGAGTGCTGGTGCGTGGGAGGGACTGCCGTGGGTTGCGGAGACTGCCGCATTGCGTCAAAACACGGCAGCTTGACAGCACCTTCCCACTGCTGATGCGGTAGCTCACGCATGTCAACGGAGGGAGCCGCATGAACATGCGTCTGGCAGGGTCGACTGCGCATCGGTGGTGGAGCTCTCACAGGTGGAGTGTGGGAGCAGGCAGCCGCAGTATCTGCTGAGCGCACAACCGTGGCAGGTTGTAGGTTAACAGGTGCAGTGTCAACCTTCTCAGCATGAATGAAGCAAGCTGAGACTGCATAGTCTGCAGCATGGACCACTTAGGGTCTACCGTGGTTGGTGCGGCAACAGACGGAGTGATTGCCTGCTGCGGAACCACTCTACCTCTCTTGGGAGGTGTGCAGTCTTCGGAAGACTGCGGCGAGTCCGAACTGACCCAGTGGCTACACCTGGGCCGTTGGACTCGCTCGGAAGGGACCTTGCGCTTGAGAGGTCGTGAGACCTTGGTCCAACGTTTCTTCCTAGAAACTTCTTCCACAGACGAGGAATGAATGGGCTCACTCGTCTGTTTGTGGATGGGACGATCTCTGACAGATAAGTCCGCAACCACTGAGGGTACATCCGTACGCTGATCAAGGCCTGTCGAACCCTTTGGTCCTTCGACATTGCTTCTCCCCTGGGCTTGGGAGCTTGCAAGAGGTCCCGGACTGGGAGGACGACTGGCACGAACAGATGCACCCTCATGCGCAACACTGACACTGACACTTTTCACCGCACTTGCACTCACTACACTTCCCACTGCACTTTTCGCTTTCAACTCTTTGACATCGGCCAAAAGTTGATTCCGGTCATTAGCTAATGACTCCACTCTGTCACCAAGAGCCTGAATGGCACGCATCATGTCCGCCATGGAGGGTTGAGCACTAGTAGCAGGGTCGGGAGTCACCACTACAGGGGAAGGAATAGGTTGAGGGGCATGGGGAGAGGAAAAATCAAACGAGCGAGAAGAACTCCTCCTGATCCTATCCTTCTCTAGCCTACGTGCATTCTTTAGGAATTCATTAAAATCGAATTCCGAAAGCCCAGCGCATTCCTCACATCGATCTTCCAATTGACAGGATTTACCCCTACAATTGGAACAAACGGTGTGAGGCTCTATAGAGGCCTTCGGAAGACGCCTAGAACAGTCCCTAGCGCTACACTGCCTGTACTTAGGGACTTGAGAATGGTCAGACATCTTGAATTCTTGAATTAGCCAAGGGGGGGAATCCAAAATCTAGCAAAGTTCATCATCTAATCAAAAAGCTTGATAAGCTAATGATAATAGTTCCTGAATAGCGAAAGCTAAAATCTAGAGCGAATACATCACCAAATGCGTGAAAACAACTCCAGAAACAACAGCGTATCCAAGTAGGTCTTGCCGGTGCCACGACAGAGGAAAAATTGGTTCTTGTTGACAAGAAGTACCTGAGTACCTACTCGACAGATGGCGCTGTTGTTGTACACCCCCACCTGTATAGCGATCGCTGGCGTATCCCGACCTTAGGTTTTTTCTGTCGGGCAACAGAGTTGACAGCTACATGATCATCGGGTAAGATTAATATTGAAAATTTACAAGTAAAAGTAGATTACATCAAGCTTCGAGAAGACGAGAAGCAGCAATAAGCATCAGGTAAGTAGAGTATAGAAATAAGAGATTCTATTGAAATCTTGCTTATCACTGTACTGTACTTATATGAAACACTTCCTACCTAACCATAGAAAAATTATTTACTTACTTACGTACAATAAACCCTATCACAAAATTATAAAGTATGCATCAAGTTAGTAATATTTTCATGACACTGAGATGCATTACATTACAGGTACATAACAACATATAGGCTACAGGACATCATGCATCTTAATACTGTACTGTATTACATTGTTTTGTATCTGAAATACTGCAATAAAGTACTTAACTTTGTTGGTAAAATACCTCAATCTGCCATATATTGCATCTTTGTCCTTCATTTATATCACATTGCTTAGTATGGTATTGTATACCAGTAATTTCCTACACTCTTTGAGACTAAATAAAAAAAAAATTGGACAAAGTTATAGAGCAATTGAAGCCTTATGAGACAGATATTACCATTTGATGTGTGAACTAAAGTACACCACATAAAAAACATTCAGTGCCTGCTATTTTTATATTCAAAATTTTCATGGCTTAAAGTTATGTTTTCTGCATTATTTCTTTATAATGTATTCCTTATTTTTAAGTTTCTCTTCTGCACTGGGCTGCTTTCCCTAATGGGGTCTTTGGGCTTATAGCATTCTGCTTTTTTAAACAGGGGTTACAGCCTGGCTTGTAATAATAATAATAATCAAATAGCAAACCTAACTTGACCAATCATATCTATTGCCAAGTCATTTACCAACTTTAGGTAGCAGGTTGACCAGGGCACCAGCCACCCGTTGAGATACTACCGCTTGAGAGTTATGGGGTCCTTTGACTGGAGAGACAGTCCTACACTAGATCCTTCTCTCTGGTTATGGTTCACTTATCCTTTTGCCTACACATACACCGAATAGTCTGGCCTATTCTTTACAGATCATCCCCTGTCCTCATACACCTGACAACACTAACCTTACCAAACAATTCTTCTTTCACCCAAGGGGTTAACTACTGTACTTGTTCATTGGCTTCTTTCCTCTTGGTAAGGGTAGAAGAGACTTTAGTTATGGTAAGCAGCTGTTCTAGGAGAAGGACACTCCCAAATCAAACAACTGTTCTCTAGTCTTGGGTAGTGCCATGGCCTCTGTACCATGGTCTTCCACTGTCCTGGGTTAGAGTTCTCTTGCTTGAGGGTACACTCGGGCACACTATTCTATCTAATTTCTCTTCTTCTTCTTTTGTTAAATTTTTTACAGTTTATATAGGATATATTTATTTTAATGTTGTTACTGTTCTTAAAATATTTCATTTTTCCTTGTTTCTTTTCATCACGGGGGCCACTAGGCTTATAGCATCCTGCTTTTCCAACTAGGGTTGTAGCTTCGATTGTAATAATAATAATAATATGGACACTATATTGGGCTTCAGCTACAGTGAGTCTTCCTTATTGCATTGGAGGTGGTGCTAAAAGCTTTTGCATTCTCCATTCTGCCCGATATGCTTTTTGTCTTTTGCTTTTTATTTGTTTTCTGTGCTATAAATGGTTTGTTCTAATTTCATCCCTCCATCTATAAGCAATGCCTTTGTTCCTGCCATATAATAATACATGTTTAAGGAAGTAACTTAACAGTATAACAACTTGGAAATAATACCAAACAGGCACACACAATTTGCAATGTTGTTTACATAAGCAAATAATTTGAATTAAAGTGTCCAATCACTAATGCTATAATATAATTCTGACACATTCACACTACTATCAAAGCTTGCTCACCCTCTGTCTCATTGGTTTTTTATTGGTCTTCTTACTCAGATATCACACAAACTGAAATATACCCACTTTGAGTATTTGTTTCACTAGCTAAATAACTTTCAGAACTTCTTTTTAATATCACATGCACTGGCAGATACAAGCAACTATGAACAGCTTCTGACAAAAAGCCTACTGCATGTACTACGGTAGATACTTTATAGTAGAACTACATCCCTTTATTTTGTACAGTATTTTGATTGAAACTCAATGCCACTCCTGACGAGCAAGACGTATTCCCTATCAATATCTTGATTATTATGTTTCCAGTTTTATTAGGGAATCCTGTAGCTATCATTCAATGGATTTTGTTTAACTATTATAGGGAAGAGCTGGAAAAAGAAAAAAATGCTCATTTTACTTCCACATTTTCTTGCTGTGTTTACTTTGCTTTATTTGAAGATTTTACTAAATTCACCTTATAGACAGTATCAAACTCATCATTAGTTTTAAAATGCAGAAGTAAAGTTATTAATCTTTTCTTCTATGGTTCCCTTATTATTATTATTTTATAAGCAAGCTACAACACTAGTTGCAAAACCAGGATGCTAAAAGCTCAAGTAACATGCACTAATTTTAGCTAGGTCTCTCATAAATGGCTTCACCAATCACAGTTCTACATCAGGAGATGGAATTTAAGTAAGTAGAACTGACTTATTTTCTTGCCTAACTACATATGCCAATACTGCATATTATGAAAAGTAATGGACTGAGGGCTGAGGAAACCACCCTGCATAACATCAAATATTCCTATAGTCACTATCCCTTAGCCTATGCATACACCGAATAGTCTGGCATATTCTTTACAGATTCTCCTCAGTCCTCATACACATGACAACACTGAGATTACTAAACAATTCTTCTTCACCCAAGGAGTTAACTATTGCACTGTAATTGTTCAGTGGCTAATTTCCTATTGGAAAGGGTAGAAGAGACTCTTTAGCTATGTTAAGAAGCTCTTCTATTAGACTAGAGGGAGGACACGCTAAAATCAAACCTTTGTTCACTTGTCTTGAGTAGGGCTATAGCCTCTGTACCATGGTCTTCCACTGTCTTGGGTTAGAGTTCTCTTGCTTGAGGGTACACTCAGGCACACTATTCTGTCTAATTTCTCTTCCTCTTGTTTTTTTAAAGTTTATATAGTATATATTCATTTTAATTTTGTTACTGTTCTTAAAATATCTTACTTTTTCCTTGTTTCCTTTCCTCACTGGGCAACTTTCCCTGTTGGGGCCCCTGGGCTTTTAGCATCCTGCTTTTCCAACTAGGATTGTAGCTTAGCAAGTAATAATAATAATAATAATAATATGGTGCCCATCAATAACTACTCATTGCAATCTATTACTGAAAACTTTAATATGATGCTAAGAAAACACCCACATACTTATACTTGCATCTGTTTAAGTATGAAAACAAAGGCTTCATGATTAACACGGACAAAGGCAGTAATAAGGAAAAAAGGCCAATCAAATGAACTTCCAGACCACAATCAAGGGATTTTGTACGCCATTGGAAATTTTAAGAAGGAGATTACATACTTCAAGGCCTTTGCCAAAGCCAAACTGTACACTAGGGAACAGATGATTACCTTCAGCATATGTACTAAGACGCTGTACCCAAATACATGCATAAACTTTTTACAATGGGGGAGGTATGGTAATTGAGCAGTAATCAGTAGGGCTTGAGCTACCGCCAACATATTCACCTTGTACTGTATTGTAACATTACTAATTCTCCAAGTGCAAAAAGAACTTCTTCTTGCTTACTTGTGAAAAATAGTAGACAACTTAGAAGCTAATGAATCAGTAAATTTATATAAAAAACAGGAAAAATACTAGTTTGGTCTACACCTCTACCAATAAATATCAAGAATCAGTAGGCATTCTGATTTCATGGGACCAAAAAGCTCAACTAGTTTGTTTAGCTACAGGACAACAGGAATGAGGAAGATAGTCTCTCTTTAGTATGCTTACTGTCAAACACAACAGCCAAAAGGGTTGCCTTTTCCTTTGGACAGACAGTAAGCGATAGAGCTATCTGATGAATGCATAAGCATCACTGTTAAGTCACCACCAGGGTACAGATTTGAAGGTAGCCCACCATTCATGTCGTTGGGTTGTACCTGAAAGGGTTTTCTTAATGGAAGCAAAAACTCTGAGCAACAGCTCTTAGAGTATAATAATTCCAACTCAAATATGATCTACTACTTTTCTAAAGATAAGATTTCCACTTTTCCACATAAGCATGATTACAATCATCTCTGAATCAGGGTTTGTCCTTGATTCAGTATCTTGACACACAAGAAGAGATACACCTATCAAACATGCTGACCAGATTTTCATTACATGTAAAAGTCCTGCCTTACTTTCTCTATTGATAAGAGTACACATAATGTACCTGTATACTCTCATAATTTACAGAGGATTCTTAGAGTAAAGTAATATACTCTATGCAGAATTATCCCAACCATTTGCATAAAATACTGCACTAAGCTGAATTATCCCAACATCTGCATAAAATATTGCACTATGCAGAATTATCCCAATCATTTGCATAAAATATTGCAGTACACAGAATTATCCCAACCATTTGCATAAAATACTACACTCTGCAGAATCATCCCAACCATTTGCATAAAATATTGCAGTACACAGAATTATCCCAACCATTTGCTTAAAATACTGCAATATGCAAAATTATCCCAACCAATTGCATAAAATACAGTACTGCACTATGCAGAATTATCCCAACTATTTGCATAAAATACTACACTACGCAGAATTAGCCCAACCATTTGCATAAAATATTGCACTATGCAGAATTATCCCAACCATTTGCATAAATACTGCACTCTGCAGAATTAACCTAGCAATTTTGCATAAAATACTGCACTATGCAGAATTATCCCAACCATTTGCATAAATACTGCACTCTGCAGAATTAACCTAGCAATTTTGCATAAAATACTGCACTATGCAGAATTATCCCAACCATTTGCATAAAATATTGCACTCTCCTGAAGTAGCCCGCTCATATGCATAAAATATTGCACTATGTAGAATTAGCCTGACCATTTGCACATAATATTTCACTATGCAGAATTAGCCTGGTCATTTGCATAAAATATTACACTCTGCAAAATTATCCTGACTATTTGCATGAAATACTGCGTTATGCAGAATTAGCCATGCCATTTGCATAAAATACTGCACTATGCAGTATTAGCCGATCCATTTGCATAAAATACTACACTCAAGGCAAAATTAACCCAATCATTTGCATGTAATGTAGATACTTAAATTCTTTCATCAATTTACCATAGTTGACACCCTTCAACAATTTAATCAGTTATAATTTTCTCCTAAAAAAGTTGGTGTTTGACCAAATGCTATCACCAAACAAGTGATATTAATGGTGATAAAAAACAAATGCAGTGTAGTGCATTATAGTTTACTTCTAGTTTTCCTTCAGAAGCCTCACTGCTCACAGATTAGGAGAAGAGATGAAGACCTGGACGAGATGAGAATCGGAGTAAAACAAAAATGCACCTTGAAAATGTGAGGAGGTGAACTTGTCAGACTTCACAAGAGAAAACTTAGCAATTCCTAATGCCCTCTGATTGAATTGTTTTGAAATAGAACAAAAAAAATACAAACCACCTAACAATCATTAGAGTTTAATTAAATTAAATATCCCATTCCACATTAAGCAGTGTAGAATAGGGATAGGGAAGGGGGATAGTGACATGAGTAATGCCTGCATTCCACTGTATAAGGTGCACCAATGTCACTAAACCAACAACGACCCAACACCCCCCTCCTCATCAGACACCGATTCCCTAAGGTTAACAGAGTAGGGCAAGGCTGACATCCCACCTATCACATGAGCCATTACCCTGGGAATTGTCTGGGAAAAAAAAAAAAACCTTACACAAACACTGGGAAGTACTTTACAAGGCTGTATACCACACTCATGCTTATTATTGTACTTGGGTGTTACTTGATCTAACTGGGGATACGAGTGGATTTCTGATATTGATAATTCATTACTATTTAAAAATATAGGCTAACCCATATATATATATATATATATATATATATATATATATATATATATATATATATATATATATATATATATATATATATATATATATATATATATATATATATTATATATATATATATATATATATATTATATATATATTATATATATACAGTATATATATATATATATATATATATATATATATATATATATATATATATATATACAGTATATATATATATATATATATATATATATATATATACAGTATATATATATATACAGTATATATATATATATATATATATATATATATATATATATATATATATATATATATATATATATATATATAATGTGTGTATATACATCCAGAGAGAGAGAGAGAGAGAGAGAGAGAGAGAGAGAGAGAGAGAGAGAGAGAGAGAGAGAGAGAGAGAGAGTCTTGAAAAATCCTCCCTTCATATACTTCATTGTTTACAAATATAAATGAAACTACTACAAAATAACACAATTTTCATCAGCATCATACTGTATAGGCAAACAGACAAAATCAATACTACATATATTGTTAAGTTACGCTTCCAAAAATTAAAGTAAAGACTTCTTAATTTTTGTTAGGTAAAACAAAATGAAATTTAAGCTGTTATTAATAAGTTTTGGTGGAAAAAGCTTTAGATTACCCCCAAGTACTTTGCAGGCAACAAGCCCTTGTTCAAACATGCGAGGAAGAGAAAATTAAGAACAGGTGCAAATCACAACGGCATTTGCCAAAGGGCATCACATGTTCGCTGCTTGGCTTCGATCCATATGACACGAGCGAACGTCAAGGGCAAGTTGAAATCTTTTAGATCTTGAACTAAAGGCAAGGAGACAGAGGTTTTGGGATTAAATAAAGAGAACGTTAATCATCTTTTTGCAATATACCAAAAACACTTCGAGATAGTGACGATATCGTTAAAACTAATCAAATTCGTGTGCCAAGTCCGGCCAAGGTTATACTATCAGGGTCTTTCTGGCACTCATTTCGTTACGTAATTTTATATCTAGGAGGGGGATAGGTGGGGGAGGGTAGGAAGGTATTCCCACCCAAGAGGGAAGGCTACCGTATTCAGTCTGTCTTTCTAATGAGGATTCTTACATAATACTTTTTTATATCTTTAGAATATAAAGTTTTCCTCTTGGAATCGGCATGCGTAAATGCAGATTAAATACGATCAAATAAATTTGTTATGCCGGACCATTTAATAACATACTTGCAGGGGAGGACAGTAGAGCACGTTTTAATAATAATGTATGAAAATTACAAAAAAAGGGAGAATTAAGAGGCCGGTACTTGAACATCAAACACGCTTTGCTAACATTAGGAAAACTTTGACATGGGTAATTGTGAAATCCAGTTACATTTCTCGTATATCGTTCAATAAAAAAGGGTAATAAACAATGATAAAAAAAAACTATAATCTGCAACGGCATACTCCTCAAGAGTAAAATTGTGGAAGTTTCCAAGGGCAGGCTACGCTATGACGAAATTTTCGCCGTCACCATGGAAACCAGCCACTGCTGCAACATTTAGGTTAAAAGCGGGCCTTGACCTCATTATATAAAGCAAAAAAAAGTATGTAAAACTGAGAGTGCGTGTCCTCCCTTATCCTCTGGGAAAATTACCCTCGCCTTTGCCAGGAGGTTTCTGCTAGCTTAGTCCTTTTGTGTGACCAACAAATACGAGGACAGGACAATAACACCGGTTTAGGCCCTTTTACCCGATTTCACATTGATCCTCTAAAGCGTTTAGAGCTTACCTGGCTGTATTGTCTGTGGAGGATAGTGCATGCGCATCTCTGCACCGTCGGGCTTTTTAATTTATCACACTTTCTTACTATTATCACTCCCCGAGACGTAGCCATCACTGGCTCACTGCAGTAAAGCCAATCGTGCGTCTGGCAGTGGCAGACTGACTGTCTGCCTGGCACTGCCGGGACCGACGTCTTTGCCAGACGTTGTCTCTGATTGGCTGAGCTTTACTGCATTGTGACGTCATCGTTCATCCCGTCGTTCGTGATTGGTCAAGGCGTTACCTCTAGATAATTACCATAGCGCCTTTATAGACTGAATGGAGAAGCGCACATTTTTCATGACGTCATTCACTTTATTTGCGTTATTAATTGCTGGTTTAGTATTGACGGCGTTGCCTCATTTCTATGAATAGCAATTAAAATAGTTTTAATAACGTATGAAGTTTTACAAAAAGAAAAATCTGGTGTATTTTTGGGAGGAATAAATGTCTATAATTTGTTGGCAATTGAACAGCGCATGACAGCAGCACTCATTCATGAAGGGAAGACAAGAGAACAAAAACGATTCTCAGTATATAATACAACATATATACATACATACATTCATACATACACACACACACACACATATATATATATATATATATATATATATATATATATATATATATATATATATATATATATATATATATATATATATATATATATATATATATACTTTTCTGATGGGCGTCAAGCTCAGCAAAGCTGCACTAGTCAGGGCCATTCATACATACTACTGAAGGTTGATTTGCTGTGAGCGATCAGATAAAAATCTCTCACCATCACCATTTCACAGGGGCCAGCGTGGTGATATCAAGGTCTATTTACAAGTCTGAGGCCTTTGTCCTACAGTAGACTACAGTAGAATCGGCTGCATTTGTTAATACACACACACACACACACACACACACACACACACACACATATATATATATATATATATATATATATATATATATATATATATATATATATATATATATATGTGTGTGTGTGTGTGTGTGTGTGATTGCATTTGTTCTCACCATCAAACTTTGAAAATACAGAACTCATAGAGGGTTACGTGACTGTAAACAATGTTATTATTATTATTATTATTATTATTATTATTATTATTATTATTATTAATACAAGCTAGGCTATACCCCTAGTTGGTAAAGCAAGATGCTAGAAGCCCACGGGTTCCAACAGGGAAAAGTAGCCCACTGAGGAAAGGAAATAAGGTAATGAATAAACTACCAGAGAAGAATAAACAGTCAAAACAACATATTTCAAGAACAGTTACAGCTTCAAATTACGTTCATAACATATAAATTATATAAGAAAGAAGAAGCGAATTAAGATAGAACAGCATGTCCGCGTGTACCCTCAAGCAAGAGAACTCTAATCCAAGACAGTGGAAGGCCATGGTACACAGGCTATGGAACTACTCAAGACCAGGGAACAAGGGTTTGATTTTGGAGTGTCCTTCTCAATGAGCTGCTTACCATTGTTGCAATGAGTCTCTTCTAGCCTTGCCAATAGGAAAGAAGCCGCTGAACAATTACATTGCAGTAGTTAATCCCTTGGGAGAAGAAGAATTGGTTGGTAATCTCAGTGCTGTCGGGTGTAGGAGAATGTGGTAAGAATAGGCCAGACTATTCGGTGTAGGCTCGCCAAGGCACCAGCCACCCGTTGAGATACTACCACTAGAGAGTTATGGGGTCTTTTGACTGGCCAGACAGTACTATATTGGATCCTTCTCTCTGGTTACGGTTCATTTTCACTTTGCCTACATATTCACACACTGAATAGTCTGGCCTATTCGTTACATATTCTCCTCTGTCCTCATACACCTGACAACACTGAGATTACCAGACAATTCTTCTTACTGCACTGTAATTGTTCAGTGGCCACTTTCCTCTTTGTAAGGGTAGAAGAGACTCTTTAGCTGTGGTAAGCAGCTCTTCTAGGAGAAGAACACTCCAAAATCAAACCATTGTTCTCTAATCTTGGGTAGTGCCTTAGCCTCTGTACCATGGTCTTCCACTGTCTTGGGTTAGAGTTCTCTTGCTTGAGGGTACACTCGGGCACACTGTTCTATCTTATATCTTATTTCTCTTCCACTTGTTTTGTTAAAGTTTTTATAGTTTATAAAGTGATATTTATTTTAATATTGTTGCTCTTCTTAAAATATATGATTTTTCCTTGTTTCCTTCCCTCACTGAGCTATTTTCCCTGTTGGACCCCTGGGCTTATAGCATCCTGCTTTTCCAACTAGGGTTGTAGCTTAGCAAGTAATGATAATAATAATAATAATAATAATGTGTAGGCAAGGACAAAATGAGCCATAGCCACAGAGAGGGATTCAATGTAATACAGCGTGGCCAGTCAAAGGACCCAATAACTCTCTAGTGGTAGTATATCAACGTGTGGCTGGTGCCCTGGTCAACTAAAAGCTGAAAGAGCCATGTACTATATATTCAAGTCATATGCTGAAACAATAATATTTTTTACCATTTGGAGAAAAATTGATATTTTCTCTTATCTCATTTTCGGTTATTGTGGTATTAAGCAAACAAATAAACACGAGGTTCGTTGGCCTTCCTTACGAGGTAGATGCAGACTCTCTCTCTCTCTCTCTCTCTCTCTCTCTCTTGTGGATGTTGGGTGTCACTTGTGAAACTGACAAGTGAAATTATATATATATATATATATATATATATATATATATATATATATATATATATATATATATATATATACATTGTGTGTGTGTTCATTTGTGTCTGGGCGTTAATAACCTATCATTTATACATGCTTAAGTGGATGCGTGTGGAGCAAAGATGAACAAATTAAAGAACTAGACCCAGTGCTTTGAAGAGAAGCCAGCGCTAGTTCAGCTTACACGTTTGGTTGTGTTCACTGTCATCAATTTTCTTATATCACAATTTTAAACAGGCTAATTATCAGAGAGAGAGAGAGAGAGAGAGAGAGAGAGAGAGAGAGAGAGAGAGAGAGAGAGAGAGAGAGAGAGAGAGAAGGTTTTCTTTCGGTTGTGTTTTGCGTTTACACTTGAATAAAATATTGTTTTTATCATGACGAACAATATTGCACAAAATGTAAAAAAAAAAAAATAGCCTTAGATGAGAGATTTAAGGAAAAAATAGAAATGACAATATATTAGGTAATAAAGAAAATGAGCCCGAATTGATAACAGTACAAGGTTCTACTGTCGATCAATGTTCAAGGTACAGTACTGTACTGTACTACCCGATAAAGCAACATGCGGACCTACATATGTTGACCCATGTTTGGAGCAAATATTTCGTTCGTAGTCTCCAAGTATAAAATGGATTTTAGATTCCACACAGAATACCAAATGTGGTTTCTCCTTAAACTGTGTTCTACACGATCCAATTCAAACTAGTTTAGCAGCAATGTCGAAACGCTATATAGCAGCTAAGTAGGTCTACCTAAGCATATTATTATTATTATTATTATTATTATTATTATTATTATCCAAGCTACAACCCTAATTGGAAAAGCAAGATGCTATAAGCCCAGGGGCTCCAATAGGAAAAAATAGCCCAGTGAGGAAAGGAAATAAGGAAATAAATAACTGAAGAGAACAAATTAACAATAAATCATTCTAAAAAAAAGTAATGTCAAGAGATATTTTTGTTATGAAAAGTTTACTTGTGTTGTAAGAAGCTTTACAAGTCTTCTACCAATTGATTAATATATATATATATATATATATATATATATATATATATATATATATATATATATATATATATATATATATATATATCTCGAAATTGCTGCTTTTACCGTTATATACAACACACAAAAAATCGCTAAGAAATCTTCATAATTCAAATACCTGAATTTCAATATGTTTTGGTGACATGAATGTCTAGTTTTAGTCTTCGAAATTCTGATAATCACGTTTATCTACACTTATAAATACATCATAGAAAAATTTCAAATTATGAAGAGAGCTAGGCCTATTCATAAAAAATCCAATAAAAGATGAAAATCTGTTTTCAATGTATTGTTCTATAGTTCCTAACGTATTAAGAAAAAAGTATTGCATTACAATTATATTTTTTATTGTTTAAGTGGCTTTACTATTTAGAATAAACAAAACAACTTTATATTGTGAGTGACTGAAATTACAGATTCATCTTTCATACACAATGTTTCCAATGTCATTTTTTTAGTTTTTCTCTTTTTCCATAAGCCTATGTACACTATTCTGTAAAAGTTTATTCATTAAGCGGAAACATATTATGTCTGATCTCATGTGAACTTGACTAGGCTATTACTAAACTGATTTCACAATTCATAATGATAATAACGATGATAATGTGGTTAACGTAGACATTTGGTGCTTGCAATAAGCGACTCTCGCTGTGCCGTTATCTGTGAAGCCTTAGAAAGGTTTTCGGTCTGAGGGCAGATGTGTAACCTTCACAGTTTTTCCATTTGCTGTTCATTATTGTTATTTCTATTAAGATTACTTTATTGTTGTTATTATTATTATTATTATTATTATTATTATTATTATTAATTAACGGCCATAACAAAGTTAAAAATAATTATAACAACTCTCTCTCTCTCTCTCTCTCTCTCTCTCTCTCTCTCTCTCTCTCTCTCTCTCTCTCTCTCTCTCTCTCTCTCTCTGTATATATATATATATATATATATATATATATATATATATATATATATATATATATTTATATACATATATATATACACACATACATACAGTCCATACATCTCTCTCTCTCTCTCTCTCTCTCTCTCTCTCTCTCACTCTCTCTCTCTCTCTCTCTCTCTCTCTCTCTCTCTCTCTCTCTATAATCTATATATATATATATATATATATATATATATACATATATATATATGTATATATATGTGTGTATATATATATATATATATATATATATATATATATATATATATATATATATATATATATATATATATACTGTATCTCCGACGAGCACCCCACGAAATCACAAATTCATTACACCACGCTTGTCATTACGTCACCACTTTCCGAATGACGTCACCACTTCCCGGTCTTTCCTTTCTAATTCTAGTTTCACCTCCCGGCAAGGTCAAAGGTAAGGTCAGCGTCTGACCCCTACAGAATGAACTTGAAGGTGATGTAACGAAAATCCTGTGGTCAGCAGTTGTCAGCTTCAAGGGTAACTATTATGCACGACCTCTCTCTCTCTCTCTCTCTCTCTCTCTCTCCTCTCTCTTCTCTCTCTCTCTCTCTCTCTCTCTCTCTACAGTCCTTATATGGCTTCATAGATCGATATATTACTAGCTCGTTTATTAAAGAGTTATTACGCAACTTTTTTATTTGTGGTCTTTAACGTTTAGCTTTTACAGAACAAATACAAAATTGACACGATTTGGTGCAGGAAATTAACTAGACCAATTCATTAAACGTATAGGCCTATCAGTTGATTATCTTTTCTCCTTTGTTATTTAATGAATAGTTTCTTACTACTACTACTACTACTACCACTACTACTACTACCACTACTACTACTACTACTACTAACAATAATAATAAATCTATGGCCCTTAATTATGTCTAAAAGAAAGAGAGAAAAGGCTTCAGTCCACAAGTGACGTAAGAGATTAGCCCTTCCTAGGATCCACTTAACTCTTTCTTCCAAGAATAAGTGCATATCCTATGTCAGCTGGTGAAATCCGGTTGTGGTTGGTCATTTCTTGCTTACTTTGAAGGATTCAACAAATCCTTCATGACGTTAAAATAAGATTTCTTTCATACTTGAGATGGTCTTTTAACTGTACTGATATGCAATGTTTATTTCTGTTTTGGTGAACTACAAAATTAGAGTTCTCTTGCTTGAGGGTACACTCGGCGCACTATTCTACCTAATTTCTCTTCCTCTTGTTTTGTTAGTTTTTTTATTGTTTATATAGGAAATATTTATTTTAATGTTGTTATTGTTCTTGAAACAATTTATTTCTCCTTTCCTCCTTTCCTCACTGGGCTGTTTTCCCTGTTGGGGCCCTTGGACTTATGGCATCCTGCTTTTCCAACTGAGGTTGTAGCTTAGTAGTAAAGAAAATAATAATAATAATAATAATAATAATAATAATTTAGTTGTCTTCTTGTTGACATAATAATAATAATGATCATCATCATCTCCTCCTACGCCTATTGACGCAAAGGGCCTCGGTTAGATTTCGCCAGTCGTCTCTATCTTGAGCTTTTAAATCAATACTTCTCCATTCATCATCTCCTACTTCACGTTTCATAATACACAGCCATGTAGGCCTGGGTCTTCCCACTCTTCTAGTGGCTTGTGAAGCCCAGTTGAAAGTTTGGTGAACTAATCTTTCTTGGGGAGAGCGAAGAGCATGCCCAAACCATCTCCATCTACCCCTCGGCATGATCTCATCCACACACGGTACTCGAGTAATCTCTCTTATAGTTTCATTTCTAATCCTGTCCAGCTATATAACTCTGGGGGCTTTGTTCTCAAATCTACAACAACATTAATAATAATGATAATAATAATAATAATAATAATAATAATAATAATAATAATAATACTGTGGTGGTATATATGATTTAATATCAAATGGTCGAATAAGTTATCATTACAGTATTATTTCTTGAATACGAAATGGGGTTACATTTTAATTAGCCCTTTGTTTATATTTAAATATTTATGAGTCTTTTTTGACGGGTTGCGTACACTAGCATGCATGTATATATATATATATATATATATATATATATATATATATATATACAGTATATATATATATATATATATATATATATATATATATATATATATACTGTACAGTATATATATATATATATATATATATATATATATATATATACTGTACAGTATATATATATATATATATATATATATATATATATATATATATACGAGTATATATATATATAT